>NC_135781.1:18229400-18489964 GCF_028453695.1 Augochlora pura
TGTACACGCCGCAAGAACAGGTCAAAATAATTTGGGTGTATGCACAGCTCGATGGAGACGCGTGTGCTGCAACAAGGAAATTACAAGGCAAGTATCCTTCCGGGCGAGATGGTGTCTCGACATGAACGGTTGACATTTCGAGCACCGAATTTAAATTTAATCGGTCATTTTCAGGGTCACGCAAAATATCGCTGGAAACTTTGGATAAGTGTTAATTGTTGAATAATTCGTGATCAGTGTTGAATAATAGTGCAGCGAAAGTGAAAGTGAAAGTGACAGTTAGTGTAATCTGTGCCGTTCTATATAAGTGGATTACATACGTGGATTACATCTTCTGGATTACAAGATTTACAACTGAATTGGTAAGTTTTTCATTAATAATATTTTTGAAATTCATGAAATTCTTATTTGATGATCGAACGCGGCTCAGAGGCGATATGTGGCCGTGGCTCCTGTCACCGAGACGGGCTTGAGTCGTCCCTGAATCGTTCGCGCTCATGTGCGCAGCAGCACGAAAACTCGTCGGTGCGCAGCCAACTTTAATTGTTAATAACTCGTTAACAAAGCCCCGGATTGCATTTCGGCAAAGGAAAAAGGTACTTGAAATGGCCTCAGCTACCCCCCATTTCCCGAAGTTACAATAATTTTGAGACATTCTGTACATATATAGTCTTTGCACGATAAGGAATCACTTTTATGTTTACATCCCCTCTCTTACTGGCTGCTTCATTGCCGTGGATATGAGTCGCTGATGGCTTTGTCACGGTTTTCGACTAATAGCGATCAATAGCTATGGCCGTAAGGCTAGTAGGAGGGGGAGTGTAAACACAAAAATGTTTTCAACCAAATAGGATCAGAAATATTAGTAGACAGACTAATAAAACGAATGCTGAAATTAGTTCAAGAAGCAATTAAGAAATGGCTATATCGACGAAAAAAAGTATAATTCTCTTTTATAAAGTTGATGTTATTTGTTATTGTAATGTAAATACATATTATAACAAGCAAAAGAGAGAGGGAGAGAGAGAAAGAGAGAGAGAGATGTTCTTGTTACAGTTTCATACACTTACCTTGAAATAAATTGAAGAAATTATGACAATTTGCTATAGGTTCCTTTAAATTAATATAATTTTTTGCGAGTGTTCTATACTTTTGGAGGAGAGTATAGAATCACATTATGATGGTCGTAACATATATTTTTGTGACATTCTATACCCGACATCCTGTATCTGGTGTCCTGTGAGCTGGCTGTATTTCGAGACACCGTGAAACAGCCTCGAACCGAAATTTACTCTACGCGCCAGGGAATTTCGTTTCTAAAAGGTGCGCTAGAATGACCGTACTCCAGCTCCAGCACCCCGTGGAAGAGGAACGCAGAAGAATGATGTCGCTCCGCGAGCACGGTGATGTAGCGATTATATCTGCTCACGGTGGCCAGAATAAACGATTACACGCGGCGCTGGTGAATATTTATCTCGGTTGGTATCTACCATCTCGCGTCTGATCGCAGTCGGGGCCTCCTTGTCGTCACATGTAGTACGCCGAGTGATCCTTGGAGGACGACCGTCAGTTTTTCACCGTATACCGTACCGGCTCGGTATTATCAAGCCGCGAAATATTAGATCGTCCCATGAACTCGGTTCGTTTATTGTTTTGCTATAAAGATTAATGTCTCGCGGAATAATTTTCAACGTTGAACCTGTCGAACAGGAAAAGTCACCAATATGTTTTCTTTTCTCGAGGTGACAAAACTAAATTTATTTGGAATCATTTTAAAGTCCAAAATATGGAACCGGCCATTTTGCGATCTCGACTGCGGATTCTGTGCATTTAAAACAACAATTATATGTGGAATAGTACTTGAAACTTATTGAAATTATGAAAGAGAAAATTAGTTTGCTCCAGTTTACAATTAATTGATGAAGATAATTTATATTTCGCGTAAAAATTCACAATCCCCATAAAGGTATGTTATAGACTTATAATAAAAGGTAATATCCTTATATGAATACGTTTTTTAAAACAATTAATTAATACATGTACAGGGAGCGCATAAAATTCTGTGCCTTTATGAAAAACACTCCTTTCTTTACTTCAAATGTTCATTGTCCAAACTAATTTTGTTTTTCGAATTTTCTATGTCTTTTTAATATATTAGTATTGTTCATGTACGTTCCTATTTTCTTTCAGCTTAAAAATGAAAATCGGTGAAGTGTGGATATTATTATATTGTACAATGGAAGAATGAGAAACGCCGACATTATCATGACTACTGGATACGGAAAATGAAGGTAGAAATAACGGTAAAGAATAAAGTAAAATTATTATTATTATTATTATTATTATTATTATTATTATTATGATTATTACTGAGTTAAAATTAGTTTTATAAAATGCATGGAATGAAATTTGATTTTCCGATTATCTGACGACTATAAATAATTTTTGAAAAAAACGTTGAAAAATATATTGAAGCAAAAAGAGCAAATTTTTAACGCTTTACGTAAATTTGATTGTTCAGTTTTGTGATTAATACGTTCGTTATTCGGTTAAACTATATAGGGTAGATGTCCCAGTTTCCGCGTCTCCGGATTACATACTGCTGTGTTTATTCATACAAATCAATTTCACCCCCTTCAAAGTAATCCCCGTCCGATAAAACGCACTTTCGCCAACGCTTTTTCCAGTCCTCGAAACAGTCGGAATATTCTTTTTCCGGTATAGCCTTCAAGACCTTCTTCGATTCGGTTTTCATCTCCTGAATCGTGTCAAAACGGCGTCCCCGCATTGACCTTTTGAGTTTGCTGAATAGCCAGAAGTCGCACGGAGCCAAATCAGGAGAATACGGTAGTTGCGGAATGATATGAGTCGAGTTTTTGACAAAAAAGTCGCGAAGAACCAATGCAGTATCACATGGTGCATTATTGTGCAGAAGGAACCAAGAGTTGTTAGCCCATAATTCCGGCCGTTTCAGACGAATAGCTTCACGCAAACGACGCATAACGCTCAAATAAGATTCCAATACTATCAGCGAGGTCTCTAATTGTCAATCGACGATTTTCAAGCACCAAATTTTTGATTTTTTGGACGTGGCCCTCGTCGGTAGACGTTGATGGTCGCATAGAGCGCGGCTCGTCTTCAACGCGTTCTCGGCCCGCTTTCAACTCGTTGTACCACTTATAAACGTTTTTTTGTGCCATAGTTTGATCACCAAAGGCCTTCCGCAACATTTTCACCGTATCCGCACAAGAATATTCGTTCCGCAAACAAAATTTGATGCAAGTTCTTTGCTCAACATAATCACCCATTGTAAAAATCGAAAAATTCACTTTTCGTTGTTTACAAAAACACGTGTAACTCGGAGATAATTAAACCTTTTGACAAACAGAGGCTTGTCAAATGTTATAGACAGTCCTACCAACCTAGAAAAAAAAATTTACCTGCCTTCCTAATGCCCGGGAGTTTTAAATGACAATTTTACCTTACCTAATAGAGAAAGAAGAATGATACTTTTAAATTGACACCTTTCCTTGAATTTTACATGTCGATAGGTAAAAGTAATACAAATATATAGTATATCAATTTATATAATTATATGCGTATTATATACAATTATATGATTATATAATTAAATGGTTATATGATTATATAATTACGTATAATACATTTTCAAACTGAAGACATGAAAAATGCCATAGGCACAGAGCCTGGACGTTACCTCAGAATATTAAATCGAAATGTTCTTATTTCCGAAGCAACTATAAATGAATATGCATGTATTTCGTGAACAGAATTGTGCGAATGTCGCCTTCGATTATTATCGATTCAGCAAAATCAGCAAATCGGTTGAAAACCCGTATCGTGCGAACGAGCTGCAACGTCTCTCACGATGCTCAAGATTGTAGAAAGAAACGTGACTCAGTTAGTCGACAGATCGATATTCCATAATTAATAGACAGCATCCAGAGAATTATGGCTGTCCTTCGCGAAAGCGAGACTGTTACAATTCTCAGGGATTCCTGTCCATGTACGGTTTTCTTTTCCATCGCGAATACCGCATTCTTCGAGTCGAAGGGATCGAAAGACGCGAATTGCAACATTAATGAAATCGAACGGTTGGTCGCAAGGTCGATTACTCTTGGGCAATTATTTCTTCACGGATCGATTCTTTCTCCGGTATAATTGCACGAACGGAGACCGCAATAACTGGCAAGTTGTTTATCCGACAGCCGTATAATTATTTGAAAATATTCTTGTCATACCATACCCTTACATGTAAATGCCGTCGTGACTTGTGCGTCTGTTAATTTCTACGTGCGTCGAAATTGTCAGCTCGTCCGAGATCAGGAACGAGTTCCTTGTTCTCTACGATCATTGTCTTATACAGACTTGGACGAATTTTATTCGAGGTAAAAATAAAGAATAAATAATAGAGAATTCGATATCATTTCTTTTAGAATATTATTTTTAGCACATTTTCATTCGAAAATGAAAATAACACGACATAAAGTGACTTCTTTATTTCAAATTAGTCAAAAGAAATAGTAATTAACAAAATAATTTTTTTTTATAAAATTTTCATAACAATTTATACAAAGAAATGCTCCCTCCGTAATGAGTCAGAGACTCTAACTGTTACAACAAAAATGAAAAACGGTCACACCATTATTTATTCGACCAAACGGTTTTCTGTTCTAAATAATAATTTTGAATACCAGGTAATTTTTTTATCAATAACAATTATCAAACAACGAAACTCTATTTTGGTTGCTCGTAACAATTATCGACTAGGGAAAACTTTAATTCTCTCTTTATTGTGCCGAAGTCACGGTAAGCATGCGTGGGGAGAACCGCAAATATGTCTTCGTAGAATATAAGTGCGAGTCGGAAATGATTCCGGCACAGGAAACAGCGTTCAGTAGTCGGAGAGTTAATTCGGACGTTCATAATAGTTATCTGTGTGAGAAATTTATTTCGATTGCTCCTAACTAGACTGCGGAAGTTTATGCGAATGTATATTCTTATAGGAAATGGTTAAAAGAATGGAACCCAAGTAGAAATTTGCTAATTAGAGGATTCTAAAAATATATTTTTGATTTTACACTTTTCGTCTCGATGATTGAAATTTTCAATATACATAATAAGTTACCGAAAAGTATCAAATGTATTCTTTAAATTTTCATTATAGACTCAACGAAAAAAGTAAAAAACCAATAGTTTTGTTACATTCCTTTTATTCTAAGTAATACTAAAATTTTAAAAGAATTATTTCAATCATTGTACAGTGAATCTAGCACTTACAGAGTAATTCGAGTTATTTAGACCAGTTTTAGAAATGTTATACCATTTTAAAAGCGTTGACTCAGTTTTGCTCCCCACTCTTAATTGCACGCACCAAATAACTTTAAAATTATGCATTTAATTAAAATTGTTAAAAGCAGAAGTTGTAGAGTTTTGAGGGAAGAGAGTGACGTCGTATTCATTTCTTGTGTAAATGGTATAGTTTTAGAAATTTCAAAATCGACCATCCTTTTTTTTAATGAGAAGGTATACTAATTTCATCGTAGATCGAAAGAATATTAAATTCTAAGTAGGAGAGTATAAACGTTGATCGCAAACCCAATTTAAGTTGTGTGTTCGATATATTGAAAGACGCTACAATTCCTAGCTTGCCTTAATAGGAGACGCGATGATCCAGCCGGAAGTAAAAAATAATTTTCGTATCGAGGTAATGGCACAGTATATAGTCGCTATTTACTCGAGGCTACGTTATCAAATGGAAATGCAAATTACTTGTAATGAGAATTCTTGCGAGGGGTAGTGCAATCATTAGCGTTCTGTGTCATTAATATTAGCTTGCGATGCGTACCAGCACTTCCGTGTTCTGATTGCATAAATAGTTCACTTCATTACATTTATTGATTATCGCGATCCCGTCTGAATATATTGAATTTGCTGCGACAGAACACTATTTGTCATAATTAAACACAGAATGGATTAGTTCAATTTCGACTGTGACAAATGATTTTGATTGATCTTCCCTTCTTTGTTTTACCATATCTTCTCCTAGTGGTCGCGCTCGTGACGCAATTTGACAGTTTATGCGCGTAACTTGTGCCTATCCGTATGAAATCTAAAAACGATATTTATACAAAAAATTAGAACGTTAGACTAAACTAAATAACGAGACATACCATTTTATTTTGTAGAAAATAATAGAATTGGAGTGGGCTGATATAAAGATACTAAGTAAATGGGTAAATTATTCTTTTTATAGTGCAGTATAATATTTTTCTTTGCATCTACATTTTTATAAATTTTAATTATTATTTTATTTGTTTATTTTATATTTTACGTATTTAATATTTAATGTTGTAATACAAAGAATATGTTATATGCTTCACTATAATATGTACTTTTAATTTAAAAGTTAATTATATATATTTGTTAAAACATCCAGTTTTACTCGAATATTAATGATATGCGAAGTTTCTGAACTTTTATTGTAAAGTGTGTATATACACAAACCTTTCCTCCGATAATTATGCAACATAGATGCAATCAATAGGTATCAGATTAGTTATCTCTTTGGTTTATTAGACTACACGCGTAATTACAAGCTAGACCATCTATTATTGATAAAGTTTCTATTATCCAAAGCAAACACTGTTACATGTTAATGAACATTATTAAAGCATGGCTAGCTTCCGTACTCATGAAACATTAAATTTGTTACATAAAATAACAAACAAAATGTAATAACAGTTAATCGAAAGTTAATTATTCCTCGTATCCTGGTAATTAGTTGTTAAAGCAGAAACCGCTATACATTTCTACATTGGATGTATACTAATCTATAGAAATCCGAGTATGTGTTAATTAACATCTATCGTCTATGCACGTAACCATTCTAGATTGAGATTGTAGTTCTCGGGGAATGCATTCTAATGGAAATAGCTTCACATTCTTCCTCAAGAAACGAGATACGAGTTTTCAATTATCCATGAAGCGAAAATTTATGAGTCCAAAGGCTACCGGACCCTGATATTAAGAACTTCGTTAACTCGATAGCTTCTGCGTCGCGATTCATGATTTATGGGATAGAATTCTCAATCACGCCGAAGCCTACACATTCTGTCAAATAACAAATAGTCTGATACGCGTTTGCAACTAAACAGAGAGTGCCTGCTACCGGAGGATAAACGTGTATTCGACTGTGTTCGATTATTTGCCAATCTGTTGGGCGTAGTGTCAGAACACGACGAGATACTATCTGGCGCAGTATGATTTACACAGCTCTTCGATATATTGTTTCCTTATTCGACTTCCTTGAATTATTCATTTCAGGGAGTGCGTGCACAATCCGTTCCACATCAGTGACGTTAGAAAATTCGCCCAGATGTTTCAATTTTAGTGCATTACTGCAGGAAAAACTGTTCGATATCTCAATCCGCGAGCTAGTAAATTATAGAAACTTCGTGTTACGTAACGTTGCAGAATTGATTGATGCCAGCCACCTTTCTTCTGCATTCCACATTAAAACCACCGAGCCCTAAACTATTAAGACTGGAATCTCGTATGTAATTTATATTATAATTAGACCGCAGATTTCATATATTTATGACAAACATCTGTGGCTGAAATATCAAATTGTTTACATATCAGAAGAATTTAATAATAGTCACACTATTTTTAGTTTGTTATAATAATTAAAAGAAAACGATTTATTTTTATTGAATTTCTGTTTCTCACCATCGTCTTGGAAAATGTTTAATTTGCATAAAGATACGTTCAGTTAAATTGTAATATATATTTCAATAAAGAAGTATAGGGAAACTGATAACGGTCGTAACACGTTACATATATAAAATATATTATTGATATTATTACATGGAACACGCTCAGCTATCATACTTAGGTAAACACGAAATATAAATCTGCTTAAGGAAGAAAATAACTAAAATTGCGATACAAGTGCTTCTTTAGCAAATATATTCATCGTTCTTGTTTCAAATCTCTAATTCCATATGTCCTAAAGAACCACTGACAGTTACTTTGCATTAATAAGCATGTTATAAACAACAATTTATAATTAAAGTTTGAAAGTACGGTCAAGAACGATTGTGACACCGACATTCGGGGTGGATAATTTAAATAAATACCTATATTTGCTAGGTGAACTAATAAATTTAAAATTTCTATAATTTAATATTGTTATTAAACTTTTAGAATGCCTCGTACAAAAATTAGAACAACCAATATAAAATAACCATGCATTTAAAAGCAAAAGAAGATGGCTAGGAACCTCGTAGCACAAATTAGTAGCTTAGTGTTTTATACAACTTACATATAATTAGATAAATATTCATCTTATTTATTTTATATTTATTACTGCAGTAAAATATTATTTTCACTAACTATTTGAAGAATAGTTCTAGCTCTTGTTACACTCTCTATCCTGTTGTCTTACATGGGTATCAAGGTATTATTGAAAATACTTTTATCAACCATTATCGTTCATTTTAGTACTTTTCTGATAAAAAGATTGTAGAGTCGAATCAGATATCGGTAGATAAAATATAAACAAAGAACCAAATAACTACGATCTCGATTTCGAAATACACTTTCTTTCTCGAATACGAGGTGAAAATGTGTCAGGAAAGGAAAATTCAATAACTCAGAAACGATAAATTATACTTAAACTTTTAGAGGATAGCCGTAAAAGAGAAACCGTCTGCTTTAATCTCGTTGCGGAAAGGAATTCGACAAAATGTACTAAACTTAGTGAAGACTTTTGGCATTGGAGAATTGTTGTAAAATAAAAGTAGCTTTAACCAGAAAGTAGAAACATGGCTCGTTAAAATCAGCGAAAATTCATCTCTATACTATTTATTTTAACAAAAAGTTACGGCAGTTCGAACATTGGAAATTTCTCAATCATCCTCTGACACAATAGTTGTGCTGATAAGTGTATCTTGCAGGAGACAAAATATATTTCGAAGAGAATGGACGAAAGGGTATCCGATTATTGGCATAAGGATTAATGCGGTCGTTCGTACAACGCCTAAATACATCGCAAGTCGTGTAATGGCTGACATTTCGTGAAACTTCTATTTCAAAAGGCGACATTCCGTTTTTTCAAGCTAACACCGGACACGCCATCGATTCATACGTGAAATATTATGAAGCCGTTACGGCACGGTATCAACGATGGCCACTTAAAGACCAGCCACAAATCACCACGCCCACGCCTCCCACGAAATGCATTAACTTACTCAATCATGGAAACCGTTTTGACACTAAGTCACATTCAGGGGGCCCCGTGTTCTTACGTAGGCGTAATACTTTCACTACGGAATTTAAAATGTCAAGGAATCTTCATAAGCCGCTATACCCCGGTGTAATTAATTTCCACCGTCGTCGTTCCACTGTTCATTTTCATCGGCAGAGCCATCGGGAGACAGGCGAAACAAGAGGTCGAAAAAAAAAAGATTAATGTCTCGGCCGATGAAAAGAAACTTGCAATACGAACTTCGGCCGAGTCATGTAACCGCGCGTTGTATTCTCTGAATGGAAAATATGCTGAAAGCTGATCATTCCCACTGATTTTCCTGCACTTTCACATACAGTCACTTCTTTTTTTTTTTCTTCTATCCTCCCGACCCGTTGTGTTCCGGAGCCGCGTGTCTGTGCCTCTGGTTGCACAACCAATCGGGGGCCCTGGCGTATTTCCCACACGACGAATTCGACTCGAGTGGATGGGAAATACGACGATTTGGATCTCGTCGTGGAAACTCGGGCCAGTTCAATTAAGGCGGATGCTCCGCGGTTGAATAATCATGGGATCATTCGAGAAATTGCCTGCCGGAGTATAATTCGGTCGACTCGAATGAACGATCTCCGCGAGAGCCATAAACTACAGTAGATTCGTTGTTCGATAGTGACTAGACTACGGATGTTTATGCACAATAAATATATGGAGAACATGTGTCGTTTATGCATGAAGGATATGTTAATATACACTGTTTGAAAAGTTAAACCTAAACGATAACAACGTCTGGAACATTCCCCTCTTCTTTAAATCTATTAATCTATATGACTCGTTATAGGTTTCTGTTATAGTTGCCAATAACGATATAAATGTTAATTTTAATCTACAATGTATGTAATTAAGTACAGTTAGTTCTATTATAATTAATTGTTATTAATACGGTTGATACGACTGCGCTAGAATAGATAAACTTGTAAAATCAAAAGGAAATGGGCTGAGCACTACCTGTTCGTAATACCTGTTTGCAGTACCTGTTCGTGTTCACATAATTGAAGTAGCTCTCGACTGTAGTTCAGATCAGTGTTGGACATTATTCGAATTCATATTGAATACTTTCTAATCGAATATTTTTTTCTACTCACAATTACTCATTAATGATTATAAATTATTTTAACTATTTGTTTACAGTTAAACACCTTATAATAGGTTGTCCACCATCAAGAGAAAAATAAAAAAATCGAATATTATCAAACAGTGCTAGAACACCCATATGGGGTATTTCATTTAAGTTGAGATTATAAGAAATCTTTAATTAAATGGCGCTACTAGATTTTTAACGCATGGTCGTATACAAGGTTATTTAAAAATGGTCTTGATTTTTTTATCATAATCATATATTTTTTATTTCGCAAGAATATTCTAGGTAAAAAGATAACTTTTGTTTGAAACATTTTTTCATAAGTCCAATATCTTTTTAAGATATGTAGTTAATTTTTCATGTTCGTGTCAATGACAATGTTACTTTCACCTGGAAAGTATTTTATTTCATTTCACTTGAAATACTAAAGGACATTTATCAACTTTTTTAAATCACGTGACTAAATGGAATCTGGAACTTAAATGAGACATCCTGCATATATATTGAAAAAGTTATATCGTATTTGACAGAAGTCAAATTTTTTAGCCAAGCTATATAGTGATTTAAATAAAACGATAATGTTAAAGCTAAAGTTCCCAATATATTATATAATCTAATGTGGAAACTATTGTATGTATTAATAATGTCACAATGTTATTTATAATGTCAGAAGTGGTCGCTAATTGCTGTTAGACAGATGCGACAATCAATATATTATATTGATATACATTATATTATATTGATATATGTATATCAATATAATATAATATATATCAATATATTAATACATACAATAGTTTCCACATTAGATTATATAATATATATTATATATGTATACAATTGATCGAGTTGAAGTGTAAAGTCTGCCATCCTCCATTATCATTCAAGCATTCGCGCTCGAGACCGATATAATGCACAGAAATGAAAAGAATGGTAACCTAAACAAGCGCGAGCTCCATTTCCCTTCAGAATTCTTTCACAACAAATGGTCCGCGTTCGTCAGGACACGGAACAGTAAAGGCGGTAACAGTCCAATGAATAAAACAATATGATAAACATCGAGAGTCCGATCGTTCGTCACAATCGACCGAATTCGTTCTAGATTCTTACTCGAGAGCGTTTCCTACGTAAATACTTATTCTAGAATGAGGGAAGCCCGTTTCAGTGAAACGCATCGGGTAAGAAACTTACGGTCTTTTCTTCCGATCGGAATTTCTGATTTCCGTCCGAGTCGATACACTTGCGGGCCTCTCTGAGCAGATATTTTATTATTACGCCGGTGATAAAATTAGTTTCAGAGCCGCGCGAATGGCTGAGTATCGTTTACGATGTACGGACAACGGGCCGCCCGAACTTTTTTTCCAATAAAACGTTTGACGGTCGGGAATAAAGCAGCCAGCAAATAGAGATAACTGAACGAGACACGAGCCTAGGCTCTAAACTTTAGGATCTAGACCTAGATGGTAATCATCACGGCAACCGGCTACGGCAATTTCCTCAATTTTCTATTTTTCTGCTCTATTTTCTAACGTTTAATCATTATATGGTACGCAATTATCATCCGTACAGTTCCGATCGATTCGACGAACATCGCCATCATTAACCCTTTTACATAAAGTGTCTCCATCTGATTCAATGTATAGCTACAAGTTCTTACCCTTTAGTGACGAAGCCATTGTTTGAACTGAAACTCATTCAGGCCTTCGTATGTATTATAAATACTAACAATTTCTGCAGAAAGAAAAGTAACTTATGAATAGATTACGGATATTTATGCAAATGCATATCTTATTGGGAAATAAGTAGACAAATGGAATCTGGCAGGACGTCATGATCAGTTTAATTCCAGTTATATATTTTTCATTCCGCATCTTTTACATATTTACGGATTAATCATATTAATATTCGGGCACTTTTTAAAAATGCAATAATTTTAAAAAACTGGATTCAATGATTTGAATTTTTTTAAATGGTAGAGGGAAGTATACTAGATAATGGCTAAAGTACTTTGTTACAATTTTGCTATTACTTGGCGTAACAAAATAAACGTAATAAAAAATTCTCGCTCTTTAACTTTTTTTTATCTGAACCTGTAATGAAAATTTAAAACTGTGTTTCGTAGATCTCGGTAAGTGTAACGCATGCTGAAAATATTATCGAAATCGGTTAATGCAAAGTGAAGTTATGAAGGTTAAAAGATTTTTAAAACTGCAGACTTTTCACAGTTGCTATTTTTAATTGTTTACAGCTCATTTCGAGATAACCGAGATCTACAAATCACATTTTGTAAATTTTCGTTATAGGTTCACATAAAAAAATGAAAGAATAGGAACTTTGTATTTTTCTTTTTTGTAATTCAAAAAAATAGTAAAATTTAAAAAAAGAATGCTAATTATAGTCTAGTAGATTAGTTCCTCTGTCATCGAAAGAAAATTCCAATCGTATAGAGCACTTCTAAGAAAGATATGAAATGCGTTTTAAAAGGATATTTGAGAGAGTAACTGTATGTTCAATAATACAAGTGTGATCTACGGAACTGTAACAAGCTATATCTCTGTTCCGGTTCGAGTTAAGAAAAGATGTTAGAGGACAAAGATGAATCTTAAAGAGGTCACATAATGTGAAATAAATAATTTTTTCGTAGCTGGACTCGTAAAGCACGTAAAAATCATCGGTGTTTTTCTAAATGGATACTTAGATTATTTCACATACATATATTTTTTCACATGTATATCGAATCCTTCTTTATTCTGCATAAAAATGTTAGGGTTACATTATCAGGTAAATAAAGTGGCCACGTTATTGAAGGCATGTACTGAAATACGTATCGCCATATGTAACTGTAAGGAATTGTGTAAAAGGAATTGTATCCTTGAAATGTGTGCGCATGCACCACACTGTTAAAAATATTCTAAATTTGATCGAGGCGTAATGAAACGTCACCAAAAAACTTTAAAAATCTTTTAAATTGCTAATTTTTCAATAATATTTCGCTAACACTTTTTTATGTACAGTACAGAAAGGATGTGATACATGGGAAAAGATGTAAGTATCCATTTAGAAAAACGTCAATAATCTTTACATGATCTTTACACGTCCACCTACGGTAAAACTATTTTACGTTATGACCTCCTTAAGACCATTCATCATCTTCCTTTAACAATTTTTCCTAACTCGAACCAAAACAGAGATATAGCTTGTTAATGTTCCGTGAATCACCGTGTGTAATGCATATGTTATTTACCGTGTATATGCATATATAATGCTCATCCGTATCATCTATCTTGTTAAATTAATTTCATCTATTACTCAGCACTTGTATCGTAACCGGATTATATGTATAGGTAGCAGCTTTATGTATACCAATATAATGCTGAATATACATAGACAGTGGCCAACCATGTTTTCGAAACATTAAGATGGTAATTGTACATCAAACGTAGCATTTCGAGTTCGAACATTGATAAGCGACTGGATGGAAAACGATTTCAATTGCATCATTGATGATGATGATGATGATAATGATGACAATACATGTGTCACAATACTACTTGTGTAAATTTTGCATATTATATGATGTGGTTATTTCTATAAAACGCCAACAACTAATGTCATCAGATTTAGAAAATATGCTTGTGATACACTGTAATTCGAAGTATGTATTAGGGTGTTCCGTAAATTTCTTTCTTTTTTAATACGAAATCGATAGACAATATTTGTTGTTTAATGTTGATTTATTATATGATATATGAACTGTTCTCTCTGTTACCTTCTTCCGTCTCTCAGGAAGCCTCGTTATGCTCTCTTTCCAAAAAGAGTTGAGTCTTACTTGCAAAGTATTCATCTAGGTGCGTTTTTATTTCGCTTTCGGATTTATGACATTAATCACGAAGAGAATTTTTTAACGAGAGAAGCAAGTAATAATCGGATGGGGCAAGGTCTGGGGAGTACAGAGGATGAGGTAGAACGTCCCAATCAAACTGTCAGATTTTCTGTCTTACCGCCAACGCAACAAGCAGTCTCGTGTTGTCGTTTGCACACGTTTCACCTTGTGGAAGCAGCTCGTAGTACACTACACTTTCCAGTCCCACCAAATGCACAAAAGAACTTTCTTCGAATGAAGTCCTGGCTTCGCAACAGTTGAAGGTCTATTTTACACTTTACATTTACACTTTACACTTTACCGATCGGTCACTGGGTCGTAAAAATTTAGCTCAATGTTAAATTTTCGTTTCTATTTTCATTTTATTCATTTTACTAATCGCGAAAGATATTTAATATTTAAAAAATTATATAATAATAGTGAAGCTTACTACCGGTCGGGGGAAAAAGCCGATTAATAGGCTACCAGTCGGTAAAGTGAATAGCAGTCCCCAAATAATCATTTTAATCAGTATTAATGGTGTGTATGACCATTGCTTTGTGTGGAACATTTATGAGACGTTTTCCAGTTCTGCAATTTAAATCGACGGGAAAAGTAGGGTGGCGTGATCGTGCAGAGAATAAGCATTTTTGAATGACAAAAGACACCGAAGGCTATAATTGGCATCAACGGTGTTACTTTTCAGATTGTATTACGACTATTGTAACATAATTATTGGCGGGTCTCTAATACTGTCCATACCTGGTTTGCACATACTGAATTTTAAAATAATGATAAACAAAAACAAAGAATTTAATTGAATATTGAGTTCGATTTCAAAAAGTTGCATTAGCAATGAATTTATTAGCGACTGTTTCTGTGCCATTTATCAAATATATTATCAAACATGTATTTCAATATTTTATTTACTATACACTTACCGACAAAAATTAAGAAATGTGTTACACAGATGCATATTTTTTATCGTAGTAAACCTTTATAACATAGAACAAAAATTTATATCACGTTAACAAGAATATTACTTTTATTTTTACATTCTTCTTTTCATTTTCATGATTCTATTATTTATCATATGCACTAAAAAAAAAACAATATTACAATATAAATAATGAATTGACGGAGACAGATAAAACAATGAATAAGTGAAATAAACAATAAATGATCAAATAAATTTATAAACAATGAACAGTTAGTCTACTTATTACCTTCATGGCAAGACGGAAGCAAAATGATGCCATACAATTTCTTGAAAAAGAAAAATTAAACTTGAAGTGTAGCAATGGGAAACAAAAGAAACCTGTCCTTCACCAAAACAAGAAAAATGTTCCTGTAAGAAGGAGATGACGACGCTATTGTATTTTCTGTAAACGTTTGCTTCCTGACTCTACAAAAGGAGAAATTAGATGTTTGGAATGCCAAGACCGTGCTCTCATTATCATCTAAAATTATTCTTTTGTGCTGCACATGTCCGGTTCAGGAAATTAGTTACTCTAGTCTGCGTTCATAAATAGATGCTATCGTTGAATCGAGTATTATTAATAAACACATCATCAATAACCGTAATATCCTGGACTATTTCTGCAATATCTACTTTCTACTTTTCATAAGTTTGCCATCGGAAACGCGGAGGTTGAATGAAATGTATTTACGATCTATGAAAGTTCAATTTTACATAAATAAGTCACACTCTATTTGTCACTTTAACTACGTCCTGTTCTGCTCGGAATGGAAAGCGCCATCGGAGAAAACTATATGCGATATCGTATCGCGATGATACAACTTTTTGTCGGAGGGTGAAGATCGGGGTGTGGTCTAGCGCGAGGTAGGCCATGTACATACACGATAGGCCTTAACTGCGCGATATGAAGAATCCACGCCCACGCGTAATTACCATCGTAATATTGGGATTCTAAGCCATCGGTTCGTTCCTACATAAATACCAGGTGCAGGCGTACTACCGAAGTGTTAGATTACTTAATGGCGGTAGCTGGCTGTGATTGCACGATTAAACCGTACTCACCCACAAATCGTATCAGCTTTTTACTCGGCCAGTTGTACGTTTACGAAATCCATTACACAATGATTTCACGAAATACAAGCCATGATTGTGAGTGATTAGAGTCTTAAACGAGAGAGCTGCTTCCATGAGAAAGGCGAGAAAGGAAGCTATTTTAAGGCTACGTTCCGTTGAATCCTATTCAGGTTTTAAACATCAATGTTTAATCAACGCTTAAGAATTTTTTAATAGTATTATTTAACTTCTTGCATCAGGTTTATGGCACATATTTTACCTAGGGGTCTTTATTAAGAGTATTTAGACATAGGGGTATTTATTCCTATATGTATAGTTAAGAGAATATTTGAGGTCACATATTGATTTACTATGTTTTTAAACGTTATTTAATTTCTAATCACAATGAAGCAAAAGTATTTTGTTATACATTTTCATTATAGAATATTTTATTGTCATCATACAACATTCCGGTATATTCAATTCTTTCAGAAATTGTAAAATTATGGTTGAATTATATCTTATAGATAAATATTTCCTGGTTTCGAGTTAAATTCGATTAAATTTGAAAGTATATTTCATTTTCTATGCGTGTACAAGATTATGTAAAGGTAACGTGAAAATAAATTGTAATATGTAACATAAATGCAATATAATAAAGGAAATTAAACGTAAAGTGAATTATCCTTGGTGTAATATCCATATATACAATAAAGGCGTAATTGGTTGCTTTACAATAACTGGATCCACTATTCTAGAACGAGTTTGAAACTTAATTAAAACTTGATCGTAGAAATATTTCTGCTCTAAAGGATTGAAGCAAGTGTGAAATTTATTTTAACATAGCTCCTTTGTGAGAATCATTGTGCCGACAAGTTCTCGTATTACCTCGCCAGTTCTAATACTGGTCGGCATTATCTCTTGCCCGAAGCTTTCATTGAAGAGACGAGGACGCGAAATACTTTCATCGCGCAAGAAAATGTATGTTGTATCTAGTTAACGGACGCTGGCGCCAGGGGAAAATTTAGCCAGAGGAACGTCATACCATTTGAACATCTAAGTTAACGACGCGTCGCCGAGCAATCTGTCTGACCTCTCGTCTACGGCGAATTGAGTCCCGGACAGTTTGAGATAAGTATCGGACACGAGCCGTCCATGACTACTGCTGTACGCGTACGCGCCTCCGACGCGCCGATAGAGGCCGATGCATCGTCTTTTGATTTATTAGACCGCATTCTGCCCCGTGCTTCTTCTACCCCTTTTTATATTCTGTTTACGACGAGCATTCATCTCCACTCGTTCGCCTATTGGTCCGTCTATTAATCTTCTATGTGTATGATATCGGAACTCGAAATGGCCACGTGAAAAGAAACGTACGGAGCGCGGACCATCGTCGTGGAAATTGGTAAAACAGCAGTTAATTTAATAGCTCCCACATTCTTCCACGATCGGGGAGGCTGCGGCAAGAAAATGCCGTTTCCGCGATGAAAATTGTATTTACAAAACGTTGCATGTAATATGCGTTGCTTAGATAAGAGAGATTTATTGTGATCTCATCGCTAGACCAGTTCTTGTTACATCATGCATCTTAAATAAATTCACGCTCGTACTTTCAACCTAATGTAATAGTCATAGGTGCTTCGGTCTTATACAGGGTGACTACTAAAGGACTTCAGGGGATTTGGAAAAGACTTTCATTTTCACTATTCTTTATTTTCTTTTTTTTGTAAATTATACAAGGTATTCTCCAGGTTAAGTCACTAAGCTTTATGCACCTTTTGTCCCAAAATAAACCGGAATCGATTATAAAACGCACAAATAGTTAATTAAGTTCTACAAAAATCATTTCATTTATTCGAAATAATGTCTCTGTACTGAAATATATTAGAGAAATATATTAGAATATCGTTGAGGATAGAGCTTGTCGTTCGTTAAATATTTTCGATTGATGCAAAACAGTATCCTTTCATAATCAAATGAAGTTTAGAAAGTAGGAAATAATCGAAAGGAACTAGATGAGGTAAGATAGGGGATGTTTAAGCAAAATAATTCTATTTTTAGTTAAAAAATCGCTGATAATTGTTGCACGATGGGAAGGTGCGTTATCATGTAAAAATTATTTTCGAGCGATATACAAAAGCTACTGTTACCTAATGCATTATACTTCGGCTTTCACTTTTCCTTTTAAGAAAACTTTACACAATATAGATCAATTTATTATAGTATCAGAATTTAGAATCCTAAAGCAAATATTCCCTCTGGAAGTATGTTCGTATACGTTACCTTCAACGGACATTAACAATTAAAGTCGTAGGAATTAGTAATATGTGACATCGAAATAATTCAGGATTATTATGTTATATTACTAACGAAAGTTATTGTATTTATTACTAAAGGTAATACAATTATTACACGCGTTGCTCAAAATGGCTACCTCCAGCTTGGAAATAAGTATTGCACTTACTAATTTGTTATCGAATGCCACAATTGGTCGAATTTATTAAATCCAATGTAATATTGTATATAATTTTATTTGAAATAATTTATATTTGAATATAATTTTATATGTGAACTTATTTTCACCGATGTAATCACAATATTTGAGCGAAACACCTGTCATTTGGTAACATACTTACACTGTTCTCAATTTTAATGTTTCAATCTTATTAACAAGTTGCTTGTACACTTCTTCCTCCAATACTCCCCACACGAAAAAATCTATTGGAGCTAAAGTCTGGAGAACGCGAAGGTCAATTGACTGCTCCAGCATGACCGATCCATCTTCGTGGAAAATGAATATTGAACTACTCACGGGAAACAGTCATGCAATTGAAATCACAGGATTTCTCTTGTATTTAAAGGAATATTTGTCGTGTCTATGAATATCATAATTAATGGAGCTTTGTTTATAGAGCAAACATCGATATATTACTAACCTTTGATCTCAGAAACAATTATATTCGTATATTGTTAAACTTAACATAGGATATTGCTATTATTTATTTATGCTATTTATGTAGCACTGTTTTAAAATATTCATGATGCATAGGAGGTAATAATTGTTTCGTATGCTTATATTTTTGGTATTTAACCCCTTGCACTATAATAACGAATCAGACTCGTGACAAAGATTTCATGTAAGATCTACTAAATATTATTAATTTCTTTGACATAGAAATTAAATTAAATTTTTCTGTTATTAAAAATTTAAAATGAAAGTAGATAAAAATAACAGAAGAAACAAAAATTGTTTGGTCCTATTAGGGGAAATATTAAGAACAAATAAGCGCCAATCAAAAGCAGCATGAAAGGAGTCATAGCGCAAGGGGTTAATAGCTCTGGCATTGTTATACAATCGACCTTCATATATACAAATTCCGTGTCCCCCATTGATGTTTTATATAAAATAATATATACGGTGCACTTCTACAAATTCAGTATTTTTTCTTACCCGTTTTTTAATTGTATTTTGCAGATTTTCCGTTAAAATGAAACTTCCGTTTGTGAAAAATAAACGTTGTATTCTACCTACATTGTTTTACAACATCATAATAATCCTGTAATGTGCACACGAAATTCTTTTCTCGTAATGCCCGCCACTTATAACTATGAAAATTGGACTTATACCACTTTCATAATAAATCACTAGGCAATTTCTTTCATTGAAATATAATAAATATACTAAATTAATCACAAATTACGTAACATCTTGTTTTAAGAAAAAAAGATGGACTTATATTATCTTCAAAATAAACGGTCCATATCTAGGCACATGCTCTACTAGAAATAAACAATTTCACGCATAAATGTCTCGTAGGAACGTTTGCATAATAACAAAAATGATAGCAGACAGAAACTAATGATATTATCTGGTCTAGTAATTTTAACGAATTTGGTATAAAGTTGCACTTGTACAAATCGCAGGAAACAAAAATTCATTTTGAAAGAGCCATAACTAACAGCTGCGTCGTTGCGCCCCCAGAGACGGTACATCGAAGTGCAAAGGGTTAAAATGTATGGTCTTGTAAAATGCGGAGCTTGAAGCATTAAAGAAGGAATTTCATTTCCCATTAACGAGATAAGAGTTATCCGTTGAGTTATCCAACGAGGCTTCTTCTCGCGGCAAGAATTCACGAAAATGTTCTGAATTGCGGCACGGCACTTCGTGCAAGCTTGGAGAAGACTTTTTCCTCTTGCCTGGAAGGGTCTCGGGTACAATTACGCCGCGAATCGAATGCTACGCCAGAATAATTATCGTTAAGCGATTCAACCTCGTGCACTGCAACTTCGAGGATTCCGTGACCTTCTCACAGACGGAGCCGAGCAATCGTTCGCGAATTTTTGAATCCGCCGCGAGGAAGTTACAAGACTTAATCGTTTCGAGACTCAGGACCTAATTTCGTCGAACACGAAATGAAGCTCGAGTGTACGTCGGTACGCCGCATGTATCTGGCGGCAATGTTTATTGCAACAAGGTGCCTGGTAATTGCTGGACATAACGCTTTGGAATAGAGAAATCCTTGAACACCGGCGCACTATAATTAATGGAAATATTTCGAGCATAACTACCTTCGATATCGATTAACCTGTGATCGAAGAAGGATCATCACCTTTAATACACTTCTTCCGGTTTCTAAACAAATAGGCCATTGTGTTAAGTGAACGCGAGTGATGTGATGAGTTTTTTGTTCATTAATATTGCATAAAATATATGACTATAACTATCGTGTTAATGATCATATAACTTACTTTCATATTAATATCTTACAACTATAACCATCGCATTAGAAACTATTAATTTTATTAATTTTGTATTCGACATAATTCCAAGATCCTGTCTACAATAAAAATCTAAAGTCAAATCTATCATGGTTTAGTTAAATTTTCTATTTATAAGTTTTTTTGTAGTAAAATTTTATTTGTTATTATTATTCACAAAAAGTTATACTAATGGTTAGAATACGTATTGTTTTGCAATTTAGAATTGTCTGCATTGATTGCAAAGTACAAGAGGTGTATAAACATTTATTTCTTTTCGCAATAATTATTCGACTCGCCCAGTCAAGAGTTATTAATTGAACGTAGATGTTGGTAACACTTGAAACGATTCAATCAGGACTTATTCGATGTATTTTTGTCCACCGACAGTTTTTCATATGTATGAGCGGTGCTACCGTAACCGCAACTTAATTTAGCAGCGGCGAAGCAGTGTTTTACCAAAGGACGGGTTTAAGAACGTGCCCCACCGTGATCGAGCTATGCGGAGTTGCCCTCGGGGCAACGATATCTTCTTATAAATCTGGCTTAAGAATCCAATTTACATAATTAGGGCTGTTTGTATACCGTTGGTTTTCCTTCTAGATTGCGCGGTCCCCTTCTCTATTCGGGGCTTTGTGATTAGGCCCACGTCGAGCGTCTTCAATTACGCGAGAAAGGAACACGTTCGGTTAGAAATTGCAATCATCGAGGCTATGCCGTAAGTAATTAATTGTTTGACATCATTGAATAATTATGCTGACGGCTACTGGTTAGAAGCTTCTGATCTGGCGTCAGCATTAATGAAATTACCGTGACACAACAAACGCTCTGCTCAACACTTCAACTGTCAAGCGAACTACCTGACAACTTTTGCGAAAGTAAATTACGTTAATTGATCAATTATACAATATCCTTACATTTTTCAGATCCAAATCAAATTCGGAAATTGTAATAGTTTAATGTAAACATCAATTTTCATATAGGCTAACTTTAATATTGAATAAGTGGAATTTATATTTTATTAAGCACTCTATGTTACTTCGGACCTACGTAAATGATCCAGACCGTGTAATGAAACTTATTTAATTTTTTATTATCATCATTGTAGTCAAAATACAGTTCTGCAAATAAATTTTTCTGTCTTTTGTATTTTTATATCAATTATTACATCGTTCCATATGTAATGAATTTACAAACATTGTACCATAATGCAGCTTTCTTAACACTTTTTTTACTCAAATCTATACGATTCAAACACCGTTAGTAAACAGCGGATTTTATGCATTTATGAGGAAAATAGATAACTCGAATTAAAAGCAGGAAAAATATTTGAAGGTATTGTCATATTATGTTAAACTCGGGCCTTTACCATTTCACCGACAATGTTTTCACCGACATGAAGTTTCGTCGACAATCATTTCATTTACCCAAAGCTAAATCGGATCTAACCCAGATCTAATCAGCGCACAATATTCATGCATAATAAATAATTCAATTGTTGATATTTACATTTTACTTAAAATGATAAGAAGTAAAGTAAAGTAAGGGAGTGTATAGCTGAAATATAAAATTATGAGTATATAAAAAAAATGTAATAACTCAGTCATACTATTTTCAGTTTGTTATAATAATTCAAAGAAACAATTTATTTTTATTGATTTTCTGTTTCTCATAATCGTTTTGAAAAATGTTTATCTTGCATAAAGAAACGCAGTTTAATTACAATGTATATTTCGATAAAGAAGTGCAGGGGAAACTGATAATAATTGTAACGCGTTACATGTCTCAAAATATATGATAAATATTATTACACAGTTCAAATATATCATGTAAAATGGTATTTGGAACACGATCAGGTGCCATAATTAGGTAAGCATGAAATATACGTATGTATACCGAAGAAAATAACTTGTCGGTAATTAAGAGTTAACTTCCCATCCTGCTTTAAAATGGTGATACAAGTGCTTTTTCAGTAAATATATTTTTCGTTTTTATTTTAAATCTCTAACTTCATATGTTCTAAGGAAATACTGATAATTACTTTGCATTAATAAACTCATGATTAAATTTAAAAACTGTGATCGAGGTCGATTTTCAGAAATTTCTACTTCGAATTTTCTTCCTCTTATAATTTAAATGAGTGCCTATATTTATCAGGTTGATTACTAAATTTAAAACTACTATAATTCAATATCATAATTAAACTTTTAGAATGCCTCAAACAGAGATTAGAAAAACTAATGTAAAAGAAGCATGCGTGTAAAAGCAGAGGAAAATGGCTAGAAACCCTATAGTAAAAGAAAAAATGCTTCCTATATTCTATTAATAACTTGAATATTCTTTAATGCATAACAAAACTACTGCTACTGAATAATCTCGGATAAGTAGTTAAGAGTTTGTACAATAATTGTCGTTACAAATACGATATTTTATGTAAAATCGTGTTATGAAATCAAAGTGTTACAACCGTCACTAGTGTCACCTACTAATTTGGAGAAATTATTATCGATAAAGCGATGATCAAAGATCTCAATGCGTCAGTGAATAAACACTGTCGGTAAAAAGAGGTGTCGATGAGATAGTGTTGATGGAATGACTGTTGGTAAAGTAAAATAGGGACGGGATCAATTCACTTGAATTGTCGATATAAATAATGATTCTCATTTTGCCTAAAAATCTGTGATCTAACCATTTTTCCAATTTCTATCATCGCTGTAGAAAGATTAATACTCTGTAATTTTAGTGTCAAAGATCCTCGATCTATTACCTTGAAACGAGATTATCAAAGATATATCTAGTGTCCAAACAACACAGAAACGACGAAAGTTTCCCGGCTTCGTAAAGACGACGGCAAGAGCGTCGCGGAGTAGCAGAACGACGGGTATTTACACAATGAGAATTCCATTGCTCGCAGCAGGCTTTACCCGAGATTCCCGAGAACGTTCATCTGTATCACGCGGCTCAGCTTGACGCAGAAATTTCTTCTATCCAGCTCGACGGATTGTAATTCAGAAAATGTACCCGGAGCAACGAAATAAATCGAACGGAATAGATGGAGGACGGTGGGCCTGGCGATGACTGGGTTTAATCGGGTCTGGCATCACGGGTAGCACCGATATCCCAACGGCATCGATTCATCAGAGGCGTTCACGGAAATAACCGGCGCGATGGCTATCGTTAAGCGATATGAATTACGACAAATTCGAATATCACGCTGACGCGTAACGCTATATCATCACTGCCGGCCACGGTATGGAGACATCGTCTCGTCTGTCGTCGTGCTCGTTTTCGTTGTTGTCCGTTGCTCGTTGACGTTCCGCCGTGTCCGGTGTTGTCGTCGAAGCCCGCGAAAATTGCTGCGAGAGAGACAGAGAGAGAGAGAGAGAGAGAAAGCGAGAGAGAAAGAGAGCCGAGGGTCCGTATTACCGACGTGCCTTGCTAATCTCTCGTTACACGTTCCTCGGAATCCCGATCATGAACGCTGCGCCGTGCTGGGACGCGAAGGGGAGAAGAGAATCGCCTAGCAGACGCCTGGTATCCCAGGTCAAGATAGACGCCACCGAAACGTGAGGGAAATACCGGTATGTAAAGAGAGAACTCTGACGAAACGCGAAGGTAAAAGTGAAGGTTCAACGGATTGGGTGCCCGATGAATTATTCAATCGGGTGCAGGGAAAGGATCAGGATATCTCATATTCTAGACTAGTAGGAGAACCGTGAATCGAAACCGGAAGGGGAGGGAACGGAGGAAAGAACACTTTGTGCGACGTGTGAAAGTGCCGTGGAAAAGAACGTGCCCGATCATTGTTTGGTAATTAACGCGGTGACTGCCGCGTCGCGTCGCGTCGTATGTGGGTGGTAACGGTATTCTTTAGACTTTAGTCGTTTCTGAAGATTTGTTTTACAATGTTTCAGGACGTTTCGTGAATTCGAATTTTTGCTGTTTATAATAGAAGTGATTGTATCTGGTGTAGCAAATAGATAAGTCCTTTATTATCGTATAATCTATATCCCATATATACGTGTCTGGTAAATAAATACCCTATTGTCCGAATGTTTATGGTTTCACGATTAGTCTAGATAACAGAGATTTTACCGTAATTTGTACCGAATTTATGAACATTGCTTTAAACATATATTATGTGATCTTATTCTAAGATCGCATTATTAAGCCTTGCACTTGAATGATAATTCCGAGGCACCGCTAAAAATTGTTGTATCGTGTATCAAAATAATGTTTACACTGTTAAAGCTGTTTATATTGAAAAGACTGTTAAAAATTTAATTGTTGTACGAGTTATAAATCTTCAATTTCATATGCCTAAAATGCAATAAATTGTATAAAATAGAAGTACTTCATAGGTCAGGAGAAACTCTTTCAGATTTAGAATTCAAATATCTTCGAGTGCAACGATTGAATAATCTCTACTGCTGTTAAAAATAAAGAAAAGCTTTTAACTATTTCATGGAGAGATACATTTCGATTAATTAAGGTTTGGTATTATATTGAGAGATTAAATCTATACTATTGTAGACTCGGAGTAGACTGTGGAGTTTATACATTTCTGACAAAAGTGATTATGAGAAATACGCAACAGTCAACATATGAGGAAAATTATGCTGACGTATTCTTCCAAACTAATTAAAGCTATTTAAATGGAGGAGAGATAAATTATTTAAGACTTGCAACTAACCCAAACAATTTTTATTTCGCGTAAAATCAAGTGACCATGACAAATAATTAGATTCCTTTAAGCTTGAATGAAGTGGGCATAATGTGAAAAGATCGTGAAAAATATATAATATGATTATATTCAAGAAAAACTCTTTTCGTGTGTTACAAATTCACTAAATTCTCTCCAATTGTCCTACAATTTCTAAACAAAAGTGGATAATTTGTGAAAAGGAGACACAATTACTCGAGCCTCGACACTCGTTTTTTATAATTGTATATCTCCTTTCCAAGATGTCAAGCATTTTTGTTTACAAGCTAAAGAAAAATTGGAAAAAACTTATTGTAATTTGAAAACGAAGCCGCTGATTTTCCGGAATTACCATAATTTTGAGCCGTTCTGTGAAGATATAGTGGAATAACAAAACAGCGTTTTAGTTTCGATATAGTGATAAAATGAAACCAGAATGTAAATAATAAAATAAATAGAAAACGTGACACCTTAAACTTATCTATTAAATAGTAGCGAGGGCAGATTGATTTCAATTTTATACAAAACTTTTATGTAAACATTTATACAAAAACTACAGGTTTTTATAATAAAATATTTTAATAAAGAGATATGTAAAGTACAAATCAAAGAAATGTAAAGACTTCAAAAATTTCATTTCATATAGAAAGTACAGTTTAATATCTTTGAAATGTTGCGCCAAGAAAAGAAATAAATTTATGTCATGTTTGCAATACTGAGTGAATGTAAAATTTGAAATATAGTACAAACATATACCTGAAAATATAGTTATACATATTCAGTGGTAGAATAGCTACATTCCTAACTATAGATAAGAAATATGTAGAATTACGATATCCATAACCTAAACATGACGTCAAAAAGAAAAAGCAGAAATTAGTGAAAAAAGAAACTGCAATGTACATAAAATGAATAGCAAAATCAAAAGAAAGAGAAAGTAAATTAAAAGAATGAAACACGAAGACTAAAAGAAACAAGAGAAATATAAAAATACACTGTAGAAGACGGAAATAAGTAAAATAAAACCACTTTTATATTATCGCTATACATATGTATGTATGTATGTATACAAGATTTTCAAATACTATCATACAAGGTAAGGTATAGAAAAATGAAATTTTTTAAAAATTATGCTGCAAATTTCGTGAAATATAAAATTATTGAGATAGACGGAAATGGTACTAAACATAACCAGAACTGATGAACAAATGGCCAGGAAGATGAAAAAATCCGTACTTTAATATTCCTATTCATTTGATTACTCTATCACAAATTATATATCAAAATCGAAGATATGAAATACTGAATTAAATGTCGTATTAAAACTCACACGTTTCTTATGTTGTACAAAATTTGAAGAATACTTGCGTCTAATCCTTAACGTGACCACAACAATCTGTCCTGCCTTGACTTAAACAAAAGGGTTGAATCCGATCGATAGACCATTGAAAAATCAGCGATGGGAAAGTATTAAATGTGTAATCGCATAGGTGCGTACTCTTGGCACCGACAAGGCGGATGCTGCAGGGACGTGAGATTCTTGGCAACGGAACCGTTGCCTCCTAACTCGGTACCACCATAAGGATCGCGGTCGTCAGATGTTTATATTCGTGATAGTGCCTCTCTCTGTCCCCAAATAACCGGCCCGATGGCGACCGATTCCCGTGCCGGTACGACATATTGGTCGCCTCCAAATAGCGGCCGCCCTGGTCGTTGAGAGAAAGAAATATTGTCGCGTGTCCGCCGCGTTTTGTACCTCCGCGAATATGCTCGCCGTTACCGGCTATTTAATATCACTACGTTTCGCCTGCCAGACAAATTGACTCTGTGTACCCGGGCGATAGTGACGGCCGCGTTTACCGCAATCAGAGGACTTTGAAAATTTTACGAGCCCGGCCTATTGCCACGGCCGCTGAGATTACCGCGAAACTAAACCGTAAACGTGTTCGTCGGATGTGAATTCGGCCTGACTTTTACTACCGAGTCTGGCTTACGCGCATTGCCGCTGCTACTTGTCTCGTTATCGTCCGGCATGCGGCGACGACGATCGAAATACAATGTCCAACATCTCGATGATAGCCACTTTCGGCCGAGATCGACGCTAGAATGCAACAAGCGGAAGGCATACGAGATATTACTGGAATTATTGCAGGGTTATTATTGTCGTTCCTCGTTGGTTGGCATCTGTTCGTATTTTTAGGGTTTATACTGATATTGGTTTCAGAAATACTCGATTGCACTATGAATTATGCGAGTTTCAAGAACAATGAGGCAAGTCCGAGGGAATAAATGTTCTTCATACGGAAGTTTAGTGTTAT
The DNA here is from genome assembly GCF_028453695.1 of Augochlora pura. NCBI lineage: Eukaryota > Metazoa > Arthropoda > Insecta > Hymenoptera > Halictidae > Augochlora > Augochlora pura. The sequence continues at coordinate 18,257,482 of NC_135781.1, forward strand.
CGTGGATTATACTTAATTTGAATCAATTGCGGAGATTCTTACAGTTTGCGTCATTTTTTACTTTTGCCGCAGTTTCAAAATTATCTTCAATCTAAAGTTGCCACTCTTAATTTATTATACATATACTTTCGAAACTTCTCCTGTGCGGAAGAGCACTTTCTTTTAGCAAATATTTTCTAAGTTATCGATTGGTGGAACATAGTAGTACAGAAATGTTACAGTGAACATGTCAGAGAACACATCACACATTTTACAATATTTTAAGCAATTTTTTCTTTTGTATCAAAACTAGATCTATTTTAGTTTAGTTTAGTGTGCACAGTTGTTGACCTATATGTTACAATACAATGATTGACCATTTTCCCAAAAAATTAATAAATATAAGATAATGCCTTTTTCACTTAAGAAAATATTAATAAAACATGTAGCCCAGTTATTTTTGTCCAGAACAGATCGTATATTATTCTAATTTATATTTTGTAAATACGTAAATAAATTGAAAACTGATTACGCGTTATCGATTTATGGAATTAATATAACTTGATATAAAAATCACAACTTTAGTAGCTAATCATTTTTACATATATTAACATAATTTCAACTGTAATAATTCATGTAATTATTACATATGTATAATGCATGCTGTGAAATTTATAAAACAAAGTTATTTGACTAAACAATATCGATATTTTCCAAAACGAATCCAGAATTTATCCAGCAATTGACCTGCATAATATAAAGGTAGCTATTATAAAATATAGTATAAATATTATTCTTACATGGGTATAATTTTGTTAATTTTTAGGTTAGCTGGATTATTTTGATCAAAGATGTCAAAAGTAGAAAAGGGAGATGATAAATGTATTAAGAAAGTATGAAAAGAGCTATCGATGCTGCAACTACAAGAAGATCCACGTATAACGCTTCTTCTTTATTGAGGAGAAATTAACCCCGTGCGCTACGACTCCTTTTACGCTGCGTCGATTGGCACTTATTTGCTCTTAACCCTTTGGCTACTGTGGGCGCATATGCGCGTCCAGAAATTTTGCTTCTGTGAGATGGAGAGCGCGTATAAGCGCTCAACACGGTTTGGTTTTCTCACACGGAGGGCGCACATAAGCGCTCAACATGGTTTGGTTTTCTCACACGGAGGGCGCACATAACCGCTCTGAATGTTTTATCTATTAATATTTATGATACAAAGAAATAAATAATATTGTTTTATATAGTGAAATACAGTTTTTTGATTATTGAAATATATTTTCACAAAAACGCATTTCTACCCAAAATTTTGCCGTTCCCGGTGGACATTGTAAATAAACTCCTACACTTGTGGTACGACCGGTACGTCTCAAAGTCTGCCGTAGCCAAAGGGTTAATACTGTTCTTAACCCCATGACGTACAATTTTCTTCACAGTCACTGCGATTAGGAATTTTTCGATTGGCACAATTTCTTAGAAAGGGCAGAACATTAATATTTATTCCGTGCCTGAATTTACTTGTATACTTAAATATTAATAACAAGAGATTAGAATTTTATTCCAATTTTAAAGAACAGAATAAACATCCATACCTAATTATTTATTACTAGTAATTTCCATCACGAGTCGGACTCGTCAAAGTACGACAAGACATTAATAGGACCAGATAATTTTTGTTTCTTCTATTGTCTTTATTTACTAACGTTTCTAGACTTTGATAACAGAAGAATTCAATTTTATTTCGATTGAAAAGAAATGAATAATATTCATATTTATTAGATCTTGCGTGGAATCTTTATCACGAGTCTGACTCGTTATTATAGTGCAAGGGGTTAACTGTACGTACAAGTGCGTGATTATATTCATCAGCCACTAACCGTTTGACGATTCTTCATATTTGCGTAGACATACTAATTATTGTGTAATGTACCAGGATCCTCGTCACTGCTACTATGCAACTGTCCCTTAAACTTCGATATTTCATTAAAAAAGCGTCGATTCTTTCTAGACCATCGTGACTTCTTTCAAGAAGGTGTTCTCAAGAGCTACGAAGGCAAGCCTTTTCTCTTATTTCCATTATTTATCATTCGTTCAATAAATTGTATATTTGCATCGATACAAAAACAGCAACTAAATGTATCTGCATTTCTAAACAAAATTTAAAGTACTTACGTATGAAGGTGACAAAAGATAAAAACATCGTATTTAACGTCTCGGCTAGCATAAAACAATTGCCGAGTAGTTTGTGGAAACAGTGAAGCATTTATATAGTCCTTGCGTGACAAAAAGATATTTTTGCGTTTACGTTCTTCCTCTGAGTAGCTGCGGCAGTGAGATAGCTAGTAAGAGGGGGAATGTAAACACGAAGGTGTCTTCTTATTCTGTCAGGACTATACATGCAGCAAAACTGCGATGTGTTCTCCTTAGTATCCTCCTTGGTATCTCGGCAACTAAAATGGACCTGGTGCAAATAAGAAGACAGCTTAAATTTGATCGTCGATAACATATTTCAATATCAACAAGTTGACCAAATTTTCAAGTGCTTAAATTCACGTTGCGATTTTTTAATTTTCAGCGGTAAATATTGAAAAGATAACGATTACAAGAAATGGGACTCGAATTCGACATGTGATCTAATTGAAGGTACAAAAACACGTTTTCACTTAGCCATTTTCCTCCTAAGTTAAAAAGGCAAACGGAGTATGTATACACGATCAAGTACCAAACTATCAATTTAATTTGATTATCTTAATTATTGGATTAAAATCAAATTATTGAATTTAAAATACTTAATTATTGGATTTGAAACTATCGATTACCAATATTGTATTGATAAAATCGTTAATATATCGCTAAGGCAAATAGAAAGACTGGTCGTATAGTTTTATCATAATAGCCAAGAACTTTATTGAACTAACAACCAATCTTACATTCGTATTGGGTGCGAGATATTAATAGTTGTAATAGTAGATTATTATTAGCAGTATTAGTGGACGTAAACGAACTTGAAATCGTTTACAAAAAAAACAGTCTGTCTGTAATGCGTTTATGGCAAAAGTAAGTCAAATACAGAACAATAATAGCATCGAAAGAATGTAAGAATCTCGTTATACTGTATCCAATTGATTCAGAATATTGAAAGAGAAAGTACATTTTTGTTCAATTCTTGTAATGTACAATTGATGCAGACAATTGTTATTTTGCACAGATCCGTTATCTAGGAGTCACTACAAATAGAAGTACATACATTTGGTTGAGCGATAAAGTCATTACTTCGATCATCCACCTTAGATGCTCCCATTCATGTTAACAGTGTTATCTAATAATTACATCGAATTATACGTTACAAACGAAAATAATTTGATTTTTACAAATCAAAATAACCCTATTTTGCAGAATCTTTCTGCAAATGAAATTCACTTTGTTGTAATTATTTGTAATGAAAGTCGAATAAAATTAAAAAAAAATTGAATAACATGTTTTAAGTAATCATTAATGGCTATCACAGATGAATTATTTCCATTGAAATTTCTATTATTTTATTAATAATTATATAGATTCAGGTCAGAATCGAATGTACAATAAAATGGCAGTGTGAAGAACCGCAGGTTTTTCGTGTTGCGAATTCTTTCGTCGGACGGATGTATTTTCGTGTGAAAAATTGTCGGTGGACAACGGAGCCTGTTTATCTCGGGAAATGCTTCACGTAGCTTTCGGCATCGTGATAAATCCTTCCACCGCGGTCAGATACGCGTCACGTGCTATAAATAGGGGAAAGGTACGTTCGCGCGGGGACGATCGGTTAAAACGTTCAAGACATCTTTGTATGGACTCGCCGCGGCGCGAAGTAATAATTTCATTACTCGCCAACTAGCCCGGTCGAGGTGGTGAAGGTATTAACGGCGAACCCCGCATTCTAGACACTTTTGTCGAGCGCCGTTAAGTAAAATGCCAAGCGTACCTTGTGCGCCGACCACGCGGCTGAAAAATATTCGGAGATTGATAAATCGACTGCCACGCTGCTCGCACGTGGGATGACAACGCTTTCGATACGGAATCGGGGAAAAGAATGCTCGGGACAGGATGTCAAGTGAAATGAAGCGCATTAGTGGCGGCCGAGTTAATTAATATTAATCACATCGGATTCAATTAGAGTGCTCAATAAGTGTCGTTATGCGCCTCATTAATTCTCGGAGCAATAACGCTTGTTGGACTAAGAGTGAGGTAATTGACTCCTCGATAGGATTCAAATTGTTATTATTGATTAGAAAATGTTTTGTCTGCCATACTCTATGATTTTTACATTCGTATAAATTCAGAAGTAGCATGTGATTCGAAAGTTTTATTTCATGATTCTGTATTGACAATAACGTGTAATTTCTGGATTCTTATGCATCACATAGCGACTTTCTAATAAGGATGATCCAACGTTGTGTTAAAGTATAATAACATATTATATTTTTATGCTCGAAATAATGTATTTCATAATGAGAATGACTAAAAGTTGCATGATATTAAAATAACTTATACTATTCTTTAAGAGATAATAATAATTATATAAATACTTAAGTGGTGCTATTTTAACAATAATCTATAGTTACTTTTGGATGCCTCAGTGCTTCAAATATTTAAGTTACAATGAAAAATTTTATACGTTATGATAAAAAGACACATAGAATTTTTGCACAGGCATTAAGTGATCCAGTACACAGGAACATACAGTTTCTGCAATCTTACGAACCAATATATAACTCTTTAATAAAAATGGTTAAAACTACAAAAAATAACTGAACACACAAAAGTCGCTAAAAAAATTATAATAAATCATGTGTAACTTTAAAATTTGATGAAATATCAATCGATTTTCAAAAATATTTATATATGATCTCCGCTTACGAATGAGATTATTAATTAAACTTGGTGAAAATTGCATAAAGTAGTAAATGAAAAATAATTGAACGATTCCAATAAATCGTATTCAAGTTGTTAAAGTTACTTTAGATATGTAGAAATCCCTGAGCGACTCCTGTTTCTTGCAGCGGACGCGGAACGTTGTTATTTTGCACAAAGACCCGCCGTTTAATCATTATTGTGATCGCTTTCAATAAGAGAAACCGCGAATAAGGATGCATGTAATTGGAAACGAAATGGTGACGTTTGATATTTGTTGGTCAGCATTTATTCGGGTGACATTATTCCTTGGGGTAATTCCGGAATATTCGAAACGGCAGACTAATTTCTCTTTTGGCACGGCAATATGTAATTAGGCTTAGCGCCGTAATTGGCGTAAATAATATCCATCGGTGGGTTCGCCAAGTGGGTATTCACGCTGCAAGCCATAAACACATTGTGTGGCAGAGACGACGCGTTTAGAACCGCGCCGCGCACGCCGTGAAGCCGTAAACTCAACGTATCGTCAACGAGAAACAGGATTACCAGCATCATTCCCTTATCTTCTATCTGTTTCGCCTGCACGCCGTTCTACGTGTCGTCGGGACACGTAATTAGAATGGAAGTACACAATGGAATTCTACTTCTGGTTTTGCCGTGATCGTTATCCGGAATACCGTCCGCGCACAGTATCGTCGGTCGCGAAATTCTATTTCGTCGGCCCGCACAGATTAAAAAATCAACGCGGCGGAATGTAAAGTGCAGCGCGACTGTTCCAAGAATCCGAGAAATCTCCGAGTACGAGTCCTTTTTGGTGCACCCTACTACCCAACACGGAGTACTTTCGCATTAAAAATAGCGCCGGAATCTTGGCGTCGTGGAAAGAACCTCTCGCTGCTTTATTTTCTACTCTTAGGGAAACACGCGTTCATTTCGCTTACTCTATCCTGCGACTCGCGTCCTCTTTTCTCAATGGCATACCGAGGCAAAAAAAGTTGCAACGCGAATTAACTCGTACGATAAAGCACCACGACTAAAATAGTGATCGTTGTATTTCATCCCTCCATCATTGCCAGATACAAGGAGTGTTTACTAACATGTGTGTTATTTACTGGCTACATATTTTATTTGATTATTTATTGTTAAGATAATTTGGAGTTTAGTTAATTTAGAGTAACATTAGAATTTATTTTACTCGTCTTCTTAATATTTTGGAATATACAGATTGCAGTAAATTCACTCCAATTTTCCTTCAGCTTGTGAACAAATGTGGACAATTTGTGAAGTCGAAATACGATTATTCAAGCCTCGCGACTCGTGTTTATAGTTATTAACAATCGACGACTATAAAGATATGCCGCGAGCCTAGAATAAAAATTAAAGTCTAAATTTTCGAAAATCTGACGCCTCTACGATTCTAACCCACTCATACGTGGCTAAATATCATCAAGACAGCGTTAGAGTTCTTGGTATAGGAGTCACTTTTTAAATAAATTAATTCGAATGCTTTGAACGTCGTTATTTCAGCTTAGCAATTATTTTTGACATTAATTTGTATCCCAAAGATAAACAGAACCCGAGATCCGAATTAGTCTTTATAATGCTTTCATTCTATTATAGTGGATATACTTTTTTCTTAATCAGATTCGTTCGGTTTCAATATTTTCATGTATTTAGGTGGATGAAATATGAAATGAATTCTAAGACTGAATATCAATTAATGGGTTCTTAGGAAGACGTGCGTCCTTGATAAAATATTGTTTTGACATATTCGATTTCAAAGTTTTATTTTACTTAATAAAACCGTAATATACGAATAAAAATAATTCTTGTCAATTTTTATCCGATATTATTATAATTATATCAAAATCCTATATTATCATAATTATATTTATATCCTATATTACTATACTTATATTTATATCTTATATCATAGTAATGTAAGTTAGTAATTCATTTGCATGCACGAATAAGTCCACAGATTGTAAAAACGCATTGAAAATGCATTAAAATTATATTATTAAGTGACAATGTTCATAACCTTAGCTTGGCTTACAAAGAAGAAAAACTACACCAACGGAACGGTACTTGATATGATTGAATATTTATTGTCATTCGTGTGGACAAAAAAATTAATTTTAATTGGAATAAGTGAGTAGGGTATGGAGCACATTGAGCGTTATGTAGGAAACGTAATTTGGGATAATGAATACGCCGCTCCGTTAGCGGCGACTTTCGCGAAACTAGTCTGACAAGGATAGTTAGTACCGGAAAAAGAGGAATATAGCTTCGGCAAAGAGTAGTCAGGAATCTTGGCGCCGGTCATACGACTTGTCGTGCTCGATTTTTGCAACATGTGAGGAGCACGTTATGCAATGTCTCCATGAACTACGATTGTTATTTCGGGATGTGTTTTGCTCTGAAAAATATTTTCGGACTCTTCTCGATTTTCCGTAGTTTCAAAATATCATAACTGAAATGGATAGAAAAGAGTCATTGAGTCATCGATTTCAATCAAATTTTCTCTGATGAATCTAAACCAAAAATGGGCCGAACCATATTTTGTCGTTTTCATCAATACATCTAATTAGATTGTGGATTTTATGTATTTATGACAAAAATGGGAGGAACAAATTTATTAGTACACTCAGGTATTGTATAAAAATATTACTTGATTATATAAACTACTACTCAATTGTAAAGAAATTAGAAGAATTTAAGGATATTGTAACATTATTTTTAACTTATTATAACTACTGAAATAAGGAAAACATTTTCATTTAACCTATATTTCTCAGAATTACTTAAACAGTTTTTAATTTGCATAAGGGTCCGTAATCTACTTATTATTTATGAAGATATTTTACATTTAATTGTAATGGCTTATGCTGCATTAATAGTATGGTAGCGGAACTGAAAATGTGGTAGGTTTTTAAAATATCTGTACCGACGTCTTATAGTCAAAATATATATTTATTAGCCTTCTTTTCAATGAATGTATTTTTTATTTTTAATTTCACACCATTTGTTAAATTTTATTCTTTTTAAAAATATATTTTCTGAACTTCCTGTAGTTTAAAATAAATAAACATATCATTAGTCTGATGTGATTTAAAGCAGTGGAACCAAGATTTATGGACCTACCATTTTACTAACCTCGCTACCATAGCTAGAGCAATATGTTTTTATTAATCCAGTATTTATGGAAACCATATACATTAAATGCAAAATATTTTCATTATATGCATTTATAACAAAACAAGTCTTTTTTTCTTTCCACTTACTTTGACAGGTTGAATATAATACATCGACGTTCTTAAATTATCTCAATGCGTCTACTATCTTAACTTTCAACTATCAAATTTTACCATGAATGCATAAAATCCGCAGTCTACAAATGACTCGACACGATTACGTCATGGCATTCCACAAGCATCGAATACTTTTTCAATTTTAAAAAAACAAAATAAAATTATATCACTGCTATAAATCACTACTATAACTGTTATCTGTTTCGAAAAATTTGTCGCACTTCATTTCAACGTCATTCGTTACAATTAATATTACACATTTGCCTGTTTTAGCATCGTATGAAATGCAGTAAAAGCGGAATAATTGCACAACAAGGTTCGTTTTATCTCTTCAGAAAGTGATGGTGTCCTAATGTAAAACCTAGCAGCGTGGATTATGAACGGCGTTTCTTCTAATACATAAATTCAACTTCCTGCAATAATTTCGCCCGCTCTAAGTACTCCGTTATCTCTTAATGTTCCGCTCCAAGTAAGTTCAGCGGATTCAGAGTTATGTATGACAGAATACGTTCTTGCGCAGTGAATACACGTGTTTACAATTCGATATTGTACACGGTTATCTGTTTCGGGCTAACACGCGTGCTTGCTCCTGACGCGACTATCTAATATCGTTCGCCATAACGTCGACGGTGCAATTATGGTACATGTGCGTTCATTGCATATACCCGCGAGTTAATTCCAATGATTCCGTCGTTACGATATGGTTGAAGGAGAGTGATCGTTGTGGCAAGCGACCACACTCAAAGAGGAAGAAATATCTGAACAAACTTATCTAAAAAATATTGAAGAACTTCATTCGTTCTTGGGGTAAAATGTTCTTCCGAGATATAGAATGCGAGGTGAATTCGTAGAGGCAATAAAACGTTTCATATAAATTCAATTTCACTTTCGTGTGTAAAGTGCCTCTGTAGTCTGTTATTAAGTAAAGCACTGTAATTCTTTTACATCTACTTTCATTTTAAACATCGCATCGACTACCTGCAAATTACTGGAATTGCTCTATGCATTTCAACAGAAAATTATATGAAATCATTATTAGATTGCTGATTTTCACTCAAAATGAAAATCGTCTGCAACAATTATAAGAAACAGAAATTAAATAGCACGTTCTTTCTTGAATTATTTCGACATTTTATTAAAAATTTTATATAAAAATATTATTTATTATTTAGTTTATGAAATTATAAGTTTAATTTCTCTACCACAGTGATAATTTCATTAGAGCATCTATTATAGCTATAACAATATAGTAATATTGTTATGGGAATAGTAATTACACTTTTCACTAATTATTCAACCTATTCGTCGAAATCCGTTTAATAATATCCATATGGGATATTTTGATTAATATTCGGTCACATATGCAGGGTGTATACAGTTTCTTAAAAATTACTCGCAATCGAGAACTGAAGATCATTTAAAGCAACTTTTCTTAAGCACAAATGCAATCCGCGGCTTTGTTTACGAGTTATTAACGAAAAACATTGACCAATGAAAGATGAGTTCTTCTGGCGCGAAGCAACTGAGCCATCCAGGTGACGAAGTCCAGTTCTGCTCATTGGCTCGGTCGTATATGTATATAGCGAGTATATGCATAAGTACATGCAAATATACATGCCATAAATTTAATTTACAATATTTCAATTTTATATATTGGGTATATGTGCAAAATTCATAAAAAATTATAAAGAAGAGGTGAAGAGGAGTCATCAATATTGTTTCTATTGCATTTGTCCGTATTTCGTAATTTCATGAGAAGTATTGTTCGTTGTGAGATATAACATAATATATGAAATTGCAATTACTCAATTTTGATAGAAACGCATAAAATTCGCAATCTATTTATTACAATACTTCAAGATATTAGGTACATTAATTACGCAGACGACCTAAAGTACAGAAACTTTGAAAAAAGTAAAAAAATGTACCTATATCTTAATGAACATTATATAATACTAATAGTTTATTCACATATTTTAAATAATCATAATGTATTTCGAAATGAGCAATTTGTTCCTAGTATAAAACTCACTCCTTTCAAATGGAACGTGCATGAGAAAAGAAAAACGTACACATGCAATTCTGTATGCATTTATACTGAAAGCTGGATGAAATGATTATGATATTTTAGGGTATCAAACAGAATAATTATGTGGTTAACTAATACTTCAATAAATTATTTTGGAATAATATTACGTGATAATCTCCATTAAAATTATTATGTATATATGTATTAACTTATTAATAGATGACCGTAAGTGAAGTCTTAATAAGAAACCGAAATTTTTCAAGTGCATAAAAAATGTAGAAGTGACAAATTTTCATTAAATTGTACAAAAATCAAAGCAGAACACGCTACATAACAAAATAAACTAGTTAGGCAACAGATTTCGTTATATTAATTATAACGAAAACTAACGCTGAAATAAAGAAAAACAAAAACATAACTGACATCCTGTATTTGTATATTTCTACTTAATAGAGACAGTAAAAAATATAAATATACAAATATAGTTTCTTGTGTGTTCTTGTTCAAATATCAGGAAAAAGTGTGAAAGTTGTTTTGAATTTTTAATTATTCATAGTACTGTAGGTGCTCTTTTTAGGCGCTAAGATACCCTGTATATTTAAAAAAGATTGCAAAACATTGTATCTGTATATTTCAATATTAAGTCTAATAGAAAATAGAAATATATTAGTATGACATTTTATCAATTTTTCGTTTGGATATCAGTAACAATGTTAGAGTTATTTTGAGTCTATAATTATACACACCACTGCATCTCTGTCGCGAACATCGTAAATTTAAATAATGGTAACATTCTTGAGGGAGCTTCGACCCTTATGATCTCACCGATGCTTCCATAGCAATGACCGCATAATCAAGTGAAATTATTTTGCCAGTTCAGTTCCTAACAACTCAGCTTTATCTAACCACGTCCAGGTTTCAGTACTACGTGAAATATCCGCGATGAAAAAGGTTTATCGTACAAAAAGAGTCGTTTATGTACGTTGAAGGTGGACAATAATCTTTAATAGAGTTCTCATGTCCTCGGTACGATCGTCCTAACGGTCGTAATGCGTAACCGTTGAAACGAGCTATTACACTCTACTATTTTTACCTCGTACAGTCTCCAACGAGTTCTATTCTACAATAATGGATTGAGATTGCACCATCGTTGAGTTTTCAATTTCTACGCGACGGTAATATATAACAAGTTAATTTTTTATCCTTAAATATACCATGGAAATCGGAATTTTATTAGGTTATGTTTAAAATAAAAAATTAAATACAGGGTGTTAAGCATAACGGTCGCTCCGATTTTTCAAACATTTATACTGATCTGAAAGAAATGTTTGAAATAATTGATGTTTCCCTTGTAAAAAAACAGATTGCAATAATAAAAATTTAGAAAAAATCTTTTATTCAAAGAAAAGCGAAGGTCACCTTGACTTTTTCAACAGCGCCATGTACTTTTGATAGTATAGTATTACAGCTGACGAAGAAATGAATGCAACGACATATTACGCCATGACCTCTGAATGACCTCTGAATGACTTTTAGCTTAAAACTTCGCAGTAATTTAGAAAATAATTTTTCTACGCATTAATGAAACTTACAAGTAACTCGTGTGTCAAGGATACTTCAAAGAGAAATGTAAACAATAAGCGTATATCTTTATCTCTTATTTACAGTACACATAAATTGATTACAATAATGATTACGTAACAATTTAATGAGAAAAACAGAGCTTTGTATCGCAGAGACGGTATGCAGTTTGAACGTTTATTGAAAGAAATTTACTCAATAAGGTATTTATTATGTACATATATAAATGATACCATTGTTATTTTAAGGACAACTTTCATTTCTGTTTTTATTTTGTGAAAACTATCATCTCGAGATCATCGAAGAGTAAAATACAAATTTATTCTTTAGTTTATATCAAACCAAGTCTTATCTTACTTTGGCTTTGAAGTATTGTTACTCATCCATCTTTTTTGGTAATACAGATTTATTTTAAAATATATGTTAACATTATTGTAATAATTTACTGTTTACCTGTATCGTTTACTGTACTTTGAAGTATCCTTGGCTCTTGAGTTATGTGTACATTTCATTAATGAGTAAGAAAATTATTTTCTCAATTGTTGCGAATTTCTAATCTAAAGGTCAATCGAAGGTCATTATCTCCTGGTCAGCTGTAACGCTATATCATCAAAAATATGTGGTGTTATTTAAGAAAGTCAAAGTGACCAAGTTTTTATCAAATAAAAGATTTTTCGAAATTTTTAGTATTTCAATTTGTTTTCTTCAAGGAACACATCAACTTTTATTACAACTATCTTTTTCTTAGATTAGCGTAAATGCCTAAAAAATCGGTGCAACTTTTCCATTGAATACTTTGTATATGTCTCCAACTTTTAAGTATGTATTTCCTAATTAACCACCCCTAATTGCGATAAATATCTACGAGGTATTTTATCTTTGAACCAGCGAAAGATTAATTTTTTGATATTTTCTTAACGTACAAGTATTCTTAATTTTGTAAGAGTTATAAATCTTGGAACACGTTTTTCTCGATACTCAATTTTTCTAATTAATGACATAAAATTTCTCGACAAATTTCAGCACATTTCTTGTTGCCACGTAAAATAAAATATTTAAAATCCGCCCTTGTTTTATCTTTTCAACATATGTACAACAAACGAAAAATATTTTAAAAATCAACAATTATAATTCAGAATTATCCTATTTTGTAAATAATCGACAGAATGATATTCAATCATATACTATACTAATACAGTATACATACTACTATATGTACTAACACATATTATACTAATAATCAAAATGATAATACTATTTTGGTTCAGACTATACCCAGATTTATGTCTGATTCATTGTTTTTGTTTTAGATTAGCAAAAATACTGCTAATAAGAAAACAGAATATAACTTACATAATTTTCCTTACTTTTGCTTAGAAAAAATTCTTGACATACTCCAGATACCTATAAACGTACATGCCTTTTAATGCAAAAAGTTTAATGATTTTCAAAAATCATTATAAAAAGTTGAAACGTGCAAATAATTTTATACTAGATAAAAAGAATCCTTTATATTGCTAATCGTGAAAATAATCCAAAATTAACGTAAAAAGTTCGAATCTGATGTTTTAGTAGAAGATACGATTCTTCCTTAAGTCCTCGAATATTTCATGAGATGATTCAGCGAGTGCATGAAAGAAAGCAGCCAAAAGTAACTTCTATGTCGGCTGCTGCCACCGTAGCTGTATAAATCACTATCTTCCTGAAAAGAAATCTCCGTTTGGCAATGTTCAGGTTCCGAGACAGCAAAAAGAATGAATAAGGAAGGCTGTTGATCGGAGAGATATCGAGCGAACGAAAGTTTTGTTGGATGCCAAGTTCTCAAGTCCCGAACTACGCCAGAAGAACTCGAGTTTTAGAGAGGTACTACAATCTCTGATCTGAAGATTTATCATTGCAACAGTTTTCTAGCAACATTTATTTGTTTAATTAAATAATTACACATAATTTTATTTATTTTATTTAATTTTATTTATTTTTATTTTTTAATTTAATTACATGTAATTAACTGTAAATCTGAATATACTCACAAGATTCCGGGAGTGTTCCGAGCATATAATTTAACTTTTCAGATTCGTTAATATTTCCACCGGCTCTCTTTAAATCGTTAATTTGCTTCTAAAAATCTGCGAAGAATGTACTTGAATTTTCATAATCGTTTAACTTCATCTGTTGTTACTTCCTCCTTATATAATGCTGTAGCGCTGATGACTCCTTCAAGTATAGTCGATCGAACTTCTTGATGATTGAAAATGCAGTTTCTTGATCACTCACTATTTCCAGTTGATCGTTTGTCACACTACAATAAATGTAATTCATGGTTTTTACGTTCTTTACATCCCACTCATCTTGATTATCAGCAGCTGTCCTTTCCCTTTATGCTGCTTCGTCACATTTCTTCCACTTCAAATACAAAATCAATCTTTTCTTCCATAAACTATAATCCTTGCCATCAAACACTTGGATTTTAATCCCTTCCCTTTTGTCCATTTTTACAGTTTTTCGTCTATCAATACGCTTTTTAGAATTAAGACTCTTTTAAGTCCCTCCAAGAATTTTTCTCGTAAATAGTCTCTATTCTCTCTGCTCAATCGGAAATTATCACTATTCACTTCATTTAATAAATTACTTTTCTGTTCGTTAGTTTTTAATTTATTAACATCGTTGCCCATTCTATTTCGAACATTTTGGATTTACTAATATTTCTTTTCGCTTCCGATAAAACGCCATGTGCTTTTGTAACCTCAAGTTCACCATGTGCTTTCGAATTTACGTGCCACGTGTTTCCATCTTCATCCGCTTACATCGCTTATTTTCCTTTACTTAATTTTCATAAATTTTACTTTTCTAAACTCGTCTACCCTTGTTGCATTTATGTGCACTAATATATTTTTCTGCATTGCACTATTATTTGTTAACAATCACTTTTTCTCTAACTTCACAAAAATATATATATTCCTGAATTACTCGAAAGTGTGCACAGGTAAGTTGAAAATTGAATCTCGTTGGCAATCAGGCTCTGCTACCATGTTAAATTATTTGTGGATCGGTGAATAATTTAATCTTCTTCTTATTTACTTACAGTAGCGTATATTCATCTAATCTCACTCGGCGACTACATAGTACTGCCTCGTGCTGCACTCGCCTTTCGTCCATCCACACACTCGTTTGTTTTACACCACGACGCGCACGCATTCTCTCTCTCTCACACAAGCAAACACACTCGCTCTACACTTAGAACGATACCGGCAGCACAGATTTACCTGTCCATTCTCACACATCCAAATTCTCTTCACAAAAGCAGGCTCCTGCAGGAGGTGTTAATAATACCTTATGTTGATTTAAACCTAACTGTACTAATCTAGATAATGTTTCATGTACCAGCAGTGCAGCTTGTTTTAAAGATAAAATCATGTGCAGTTGTTGTATTGTCAGCTTTAAATTCAGCATTTCCCTGCTTATAGGTTGCCACAAACACGTAATGCCTAGTTTTTTTTACTTTAAATATAAACTTCCATACTTTGTCACCTATTCCTTTCTTTACTAGTTTGGATTCTGGCCCTACCTCATATATGATTCTAGAGCAGAATTCTACAGCCATTGATTTTATATCTATGGCTAGATCTTTCATATAGTCGTCACAATGTGTAGCATATTCTCTACGAAGCTGCACTAGGTTGAAATCCATCCCAGTGTGCTTTTCAAGAAATTCGCGAGCTATAACGCCCAATATTGTGTATTCCTTTGCAACCCCATGAGATAAGAGCACCCCTGGTTTGCTACCTGCAACCTCATAGTTTGCCATATTGGCAGCTGTAGCCATACTCTTTATTTATATTGTAGAATGTGGTATAATTGAATAATGAATATTCGAATATATGTTGCAATTCTATTAAGCTCTCTGCAAACTCTTGTAATGCTATATTAACTTGAGCACTACCGTTGACTAAGGGTAATTCTATATTTAAATCTACTGACCCAGAGAAGCTGGTTTGATAAAGTGAACTATATTTAAGGGATGTACCTTCTCTACTAATTAATGGAACCTTAAACATAAAACCACACTCAAAGATTGTGCGTTGGTTGATGAATTCAGCAACTTCTCCTTTTTTCAAATTAATATACAATCTATCAGTACTTTGATCAATCGTTATATAGACAGGGTAATACATTTAAGTCGCTGTGTGCTGCGAATTTTACTGACTGCAACTCGTTCCGTTTAACATTAAGAAAAAAAGAAATAAATCCGCGAATAGCAAGATGGGCGTTAGAATTACAAAGTTTCGACTACGATATAGAGCATAGACCGGGTACACAAATGGCACATGCGGATGCATTAAGTAGGTCCACAAACATCCTTGCGATAGAGGAAAATCCGTTTGAAACCAATTTGGCGTTAATGCAAAATCAGGATACCGAAATTTCCAGAATCAAACAAAAATTAGGATTAGAAGAAGACGGATTTTTTGAAATGCGAAACGGCCTCGTATACAGAAAGCGTAAAGACGGCCTGTTGTTTTATGTTCCTTCGAGTATGGGAAAAAATGTTATGTAGAAGTTCCACGATGAAATGGTTCATTTAGGAGTTGACAAAACTGTTGCCACAATGTTACAAAATTGTTACTTCCCCAAAATGAAAGACAAAGTTAATAAGTAAAAAATTGTTTGAAATGTATTTCGTATTCGCCACCGTACGGGAAAGTCGAGGGATGTTTACACAACATGCGAATTGCTATTTAGAATTAATCAAACAGAAATAAATCCAGATTTATTGAAAAATTATGTTTCTGTAAATACGAGTAGCGATCTAGAATATCTTAGACACAAAGTCGAAGAAAATAACAAGAGAGTATAAGATTATAATAAACTGTATTATGACAAAAAGCATAAACCTCCTTACGAATACCAAGTTGGAGATTACGTAATGCTAAGAAGTTTCGAGAACACTCCATGCATTCCACAAAAATTGATTCCTCAGTTCAAAGACCCTTACGAAATTATAAAGAAATTACGGAATGACCGTTACGTAGTAGCGGATATTAAGGGTTTTCAAGTTACACAAAGACCCTACCAAGGTAATTGGGCAACTGCTAATATGAGACCTTGGTGTTCTAGCAAAAACTACTAGGAAATAAGTTCGAAATTGTTAGATAATAAGTTTATAAAATTTGTAAATAACATTGTAAATGCGAATGCGGAGGAGTCCGCGGTCGGACTCGATGTCAGGATTCGACGAGATCGTAAGTGTATAGTAAGGGTGAGAGTGTATGGTATGTAAGAATGCATGGTTGTGTGCGTGAAACAAATGAATGATTCGGATCATCGATCGGGCGAGCGAGAACGGAATCGTTATATAATAAAAGTTAACATTATTCATTTAACCAAGTTCCTTACAATATTTAATGACACTCTTCACAATTTCCGTTAATTTACCGATGGAACAAAGTAATGTTTGTTCAGTTCTTTCTGGTGTATATGTTAATTTACTCTTACTCTCAATTAACTAATTTACTTTTACTTTTAAGTAACTTGTCGCTAATTACATTGCAATAGTTGCAACATTAAACCCAAAAGAAAAAAGAAATTTCAAATATATGTAACGAATTCTTTCGCTCAAAATTATATAAAATACAACAAAACTTACATAGAGGGAAATTAACATGTATCACTGTCTTTCTTCGTTTGTATTGGTTCAATTTAACAAGACATTTCTAATGCATAGTCTACAACAGAGCATTCTTTGTGAATACGACAGCGAACAGGTGACAAGACCGCTCGCAGCAACAGTGTGGTTTACTTAGTTCCGGAGTTCGGTAGAAAATAATCGATGCGACAGAAAATTAAGGATACATCAACAGGTGCGCCTGAACGCATATGTCAAACGTCGAAATCTGTTAAAATGTTTCATCGTCGAATTCGACGGCGCATGTCGGCGCGGTTTCCGAGAGGTATGTACATACCGAGCTGAGCGGAGCCGTAGCCGAGCTAAACGCACGTGGACCCGTTCCAAAGCAAAGACGGTCGGCGTTCATCGCGTTTGGATAATTCGACGGCGATTTTATTTTCTCGTGGTGTCATCTCGTTAAATTTATGCGCCTCGATCATTACGCTCTGTGTCGGCTCTATCGGCCAATTCACCGGCTTCGTTTTCTGCCCTCCACACCTAGATTCGCGATCAACTTCTCGCTGCACCTCGCGAGATCGTCGTCCTTTTAATGATGCATCAGCTGCTTCGCCGGGGTCCTGCTCTTTCTTTTGCAATTATAAGAAACTGGCGTTAAAGCGCGCCAATCTTGTCGGCTCATTAAACAGCGACACCAATTGTGACACCAGAACAGATCACACGTTTATAATTTATGCGAGGGGAACCGACGTTTCTAGAACGAAGCTCCGCGTATTAACCTTCAGTTACGCGCACTCCGATACTCACACAATTGCTGGCAACAGTCTCGCTCAATGTGATTAAATTTTTATTCTGACTACATCATTAATTTGTTTTATTTTAAGTGCGAGTGAAAACGAATGTCTGCGGCTCCTGTTCTCGCGACGAGTACGGTTTTAAAACGTGAAGTATCGTTATGACATACAACTAAATTATGTACCTATTTTCATGTTGCTGTCTGTATCTCTATATTATAGTAGTAGTTCAGATACGATACAATAGAAACATTAAAAGAATTGAAAAATACTGTTCCGTTATTTTCTTTGTAATTAGTACAAACAATTTTTAAAATGAATTGGTAAAATTAAAATAATGTTTCATCTTCCATCTGGGGATTATAAGATTGAATTTTCTTCTATAGGCACACACGGCACTGACCTCGGAAAAGAACATCAAAAATACCTTGGAATATTTATTTGTCTCCAATCTCGCTACCAAAATCTAATTCATTAATGATCCCCGTCGCTAATGACCCTGATGTCGATGCGACGTTAAAACCTTACTAAAGAATAAAAAGCTTGAATTTAAATAGAAATTGAAATAGATCCCTGATCGTGTCGTGTCAAATATATGAAAGTGTGAAAACAATCATAAATCCTTTATAAACTAAAAGACGATTGTATGAAAATTATTTGAATGAATGTGTCCAAGTGTTTAAATATACCTAATTTTGTAGACTGTCAACACATTGCATCAATTTAATATCCACTTGTACGTACATATTTCCAACAGTAGAAAGCAATGTAGCTCTCAAGTAGTTGCATGTTTTGCGGTTAGCTGCAAAGTACAGAAAGCAAAAGGAACAGTGGCTAAAACACAAGATTGTTTCATATGACATATCGTTTCAACATCTTGAAACAGTATACACATGTCTCTATAAATACGCATTGTATGCCCACGCAGATACATTTCTCACACAGTTTCTTTGGTCTGCCATAAGATTCTTAGTTCATTCATCTAAGGGGAATTAATGGTCTCGTTACGCTATTTTCAATTTATTGTGACTATTAGAAGAAATATATTTTTATTCAACTGTTCTTTCGTACAAATTATGCCTACTATTTTTATTTTGCGCAACAATTCGTAGTCTAGTAATCAATACAAATAGAAGTAAAAGTAATTGATTGTATAGTAAATTGGTTTTACTTTAATTCGATCATCTAAGGCCGAAGGTGGTCTACAAGGTGAAATTGGAATACAATACAACACAACACAATATAATATAATATAACATTATTTACACGTTTATAATATATTATTTAGAATTTATAATATATAAAGTGTGCATTTTGATAAAAGTGTATGATTCCTCTCTTCAGTTTCGTTAATGACACTTTCGTGATTTCTATAGGATAAATTGATGGGACTTGAGCAAGGATTTATTTTATCATTAGAGGGTTACAAAATTATAATTTCTGTTTTGAATATTTCGTATCTGTCTTATTTCTGCATATTTTACATATATTTGATTGACTAGGTTTTACCACGATGGGGAATACGGTTAGAGGTGGCGAAATTTTATGTAGATAATTACAATTAACTGCACCATTAATTCTATACTAAATAATAAAGTTTTTATTTACTTATGGGCTGTCAGAACCTTTAAAGAGACAGACGTAGCGTGTATCAACGTAACGCAAGAAAATTTCAAGGATGAAAATCTTACAGACAATTTGACTTTTAATCAAGTTAATTTCCACATTACACTAGTTACTGAAATGGAATTCCAATGGAATACGTTATCGGTAAGTGATGAAATTCAAGTATTTTCAAATGTGGTTAATAATCAAGTTCGCCCTACTACTTGTGGACGAAAAGTAACAAAAATGTAAATATTTACCAAATAGAAATTCTGGATTTAGGTTGCTATCAATCTTGGTAATATTTTAAGTGGTGAAACTACTGAAACTCTAGATGAAATAACAGTACAATATTGGTAAAAATAGATGTATGCTTCTATCACGTCCTGTAATATTGAAAGAATATCAAATTAATTTTATCACGTAAAAGGTACGAATTGAGAGACCAGAATATAGAAACAATAAACGTAACACGTTATAATGCAAATTGCGATCAATAGTAGATAGTACAGTAGTAGTAGTTGCAATAGTAAGTTGCAGTAAATATTACAGATAACAAAACGATTTGTATATAATTTTCATAATTTTTGCATATATTTCACATATGTAGACATATAAATACTCGCTCTTTTATAAAACATAGCGGATTCCTTAAAATATGCAGCAGGCAAATATTACATATTACGCATATTTACAATAAGTAAAATATGCATCTTTGATAAATCAGTACGCCACTCTACACGACTTTTGTGTAAATTCGTACGATAGGCAAAATTATTATTGTTCTTTTATTACTCCAATAATATTACTATCGTGTACGGCAAAACATTTTGTTCCGTATAAGGATCAAATAATTCAACACTTTTGTAATAATGATCGTTAATCACTAGACTCTTCATGTAAAGTAAATATTATCTGAATTAATTTCACGAAATATAAATTATGCGAACATATCTTTTCCCTTTTAACAATCGTAATAAGTTAAAAATAATATAACAATATCCTTAAATTCTTCTAATGTCTTTTCAGTTTCGTTCGAATCGTCTAAAGTTACATTCTAGCGTCTTCTTTCCAATATAATCGTCTCTTCGTTTACTAAAAAGATCAAATGCATTATTTAAATTTTCATTGTAGACTCAAACAAAAAAGTAAAAAAACGACAATTTTTGACAAAACGACAACGAATGTATTTCAGTTATTGCACATTGAATTCATATTTACAGTAAAATTTAAACCATTTTTTTTTTTTTATTTATACTAAATTACATTTACAACTAGCTTCCTTGAGTTAACCAGCAAATTTGATGAATTAATTATGACTTGCAAGCGGTAAATCGCTCAATAGCGTTGCCGCTACCATTACCTGCGGTGTTTCTTCTATAACTTATTTCTGCAAGTCAGTTGGTTTGCTCCTTTTCAGTCTTCTGTTTTGTGATGTTTGATTTAGATCCCTGATGTGTTCATTAGGGTAGTTTGCTATTCGTTTCTTGTGTGTCGTAGCGAATTTTTTTATCTGTTGTTTGATATTATGCATACCCAAATCTTTATGTAGCGAATCTGAAGTGATGTACCATGGAGCGTCAGCAATAATTCTCAGTGCTTTGTTCTGGAACCTTTGGATGATATTTATGTCGCTTCTCTCGGCGCATCCCCAGAGTTGTATCCCATATGTCCAAATTGGAATGATCGCGACCTTATACAGGAGTAGTTTATTGTATAATGTAAGTTTTGATTTTCGTCCCAGAATCCAATACATTGTTCTCATTTTGTGGTTAAGTTGCTTTCCCTTCTTTTTTATGTGATCTTTCCATGTCAGTCTTTTATCCATGTGCAAACCAAGGTATCTGACACAGTTCTTTTCCTCAAGGTTTTCGTTGTTTAGTTTGACTGCAGGAGACGTAACATGTCTGGTAGTAAATGTAATGTGTGCTGATTTGTTTGCGTTGATTTTAATTTTCCATTTTTTGGCCCATTCTGAAGTCTTGTCCAATGCTTCCTGCAGAAATCGTGACGCCTCGGCAGGGTTTTCATGAGAAGCCAAGAACGCAGTGTCGTCCGCGGATGTAGCCACTAATACATTTTCGTCTTTAGGGAGGTCTGCTGTGAAAATTTGGTATAATGTGGGGCCCAAGACGCTACCTTGGGGAAATCCCGCGAATATAGGATTGATCTTCGAGTATTTGCCGTTTTGGTTAACCTGGTAGAACCTGTTAGTTAAGTAGGATTTGAGCAGATCATAGTAGTTATGAGGAAGGTATTGCTTAATTTTATATAACAAGCCCATGTGCCACACTCTATCAAAAGCCTGACTATTGTCAATGAATGCTGCGGAACATACCATGCGTTTCTCAAAGCTTTCTTCTATCACATTGACTATACGATGTACTTGTTCAATAGTAGAGTGCTGCTTGCGAAAGCCAAATTGATCTTGCGGGATTATGCATTTTTCCGTTAATATTGGTGTTAGCCTGTTTAATAGTAATCTTTCAAATAGTTTTGACAAGATTGGTAACAGAGAGATAGGCCTATAAGAGATCACTTCTGTGGGTGGTTTGTCAGGCTTTTGGATGAGAATGATATTCGCAAATTTCCATTGGATGGGAAAATACTGGATTTTTATTATCGCGTTATATATTTGTGTGATTGCTACTATACCTTTCCTTTTTGGTATTTCTTTTAACATTTTAGCAGTAATAAGATCATATCCGGGTGCTTTTCTATCGTTGAGTTTCTTTATTTCTTGTGCTATTTCTCTGGGACTGAAATGCTTAATGGGTTCGCAAGGTTGTAAGGGAGTATTAAGGAAGTTCGTGATGTCTCTGAAGTCGCTGTCGGCCAATGGTATTTCGTTCGGTGTGAAGATTGTGGATAAGTGATTTGCAAAAATATCGGCTTTTTCTTGATCGTTCCTAGCCCATCGATTGGTATCCACTTTTATAGGAGAAATGTGAGTAGTTGGTCTTTTCAATTTTTTTGTAATTTTCCACAAAGAGTAGTTATCTTCCTGTCGTGGCGACAAACTTTGAAGGTATTCTTGGATCCGCTCATTTGTAGTTTTGTGCAGCAGGTTTGTGAGTTCCTGGTTAACTTATTTAACAGCCGCTTATCATCAGGGTGCCTATATAGCTGCCATTTCTTCCTTGCCTTCCTTTTTTCTGCAATTTTGTTTTTGACGATTAATGGATAGTTCATTGCATATTTATTTCCAGCTTTGATTTCAGGCGTCGATTGATACGCTGCTTCTTGTAGCGTCTTAACTAAAAGTTCTACCGCTTGATCTAAGTTGTTCGGAGTTTTTAATGGGATTTTCAGGTCTAAATTACTATTTATAAGAGTTCTATAGAGAGACCAGTCCGTTTTCGAGTTTGTCCAGTACGGCCGTTTTTCGTTTTCTACAAACGTGGAGCTCAGTGTAAGTATAATTGGCGAATGATCAGATGACAAGTCAAAGCTTGTATTTACTTCAACCTGGCTTAGAGAGATACCTTTGGCTATAAAAAAGTCTAGAAGATCTGGTGTTCTTTTAGGGTTGGTTGGCCAGTGAGTCGGTTCACCTGTGCTGAAGTGATTATATCCTCTCGATGTTACTGTTTTCTGGAGTTCTTTGCCTTTTGGATTGCTGAGCCTTGAACCCCATTGGGGATGCTTTGCATTGTAGTCTCCGCCTGAGATGAATTTTACACCTAACGTGTCAAAGAATTTATCAAATTTATCTTTACTTATTACATGTCTGGGTGGACAGTAGACCGCAGCAATCACGAGTGAACCGTACGCATCTTTGACTTCGACGCTAGTTGACTGTAGAAAATTTTCTTCGAATTTTATTAATTCAGAGTGCGATATCTTTTCATTAATAATAATAGCGGTTCCTCCGCGAGCAGTTCCGTCTGGATGATTGGTGTTATATATTTTGTACTTGTAAATATTAAAGTAGCTTCTGTCAGTAAAATGAGTTTCACTAATTAGGAGAATGTCTATTTTAATTCTATGTAGAAATAATTCTACTTCCCGTTTGCGTTGCTGCAAACCGTTTGCATTCCACAAGGCTATCCTCATGTTGTCAGGCATCGTTATTTTCTGTTGACGAAAGCAGTAAGCAAGTTTATAATCATGCTGTTTTGATCCATTAACTGCTTAAAAAGAGACTCGAATTTCTGGAGGAATTGATTTAGCATTATGTTAGTAGAATCATTTTGGTCATTCTGCATTGTGTTACCTGCTGTAGCTTGGGCGTAACTTACATTTTCACGTTTACTATAATTTCTGTTTATTGTTGTATTATTATTTGGTTTGCTTCTTATGTCTTGCAATTTTCGATATACGCTGCATCCTTTGTAATTCGCAGGATGCGGGCCGTCACACAATACACATTTTGCAACAGTGTTTTTCTCCTTGGTGCAAGTATTCGTGGGGTGATCTCGAGCACATTTGACACAGTTGAATGGCTTAGTGCAATACCGCTTAGTATGTCCGTATTTTTGACAGCGATGGCACTGAGGTATTTCTTTCTTTTTACGCGGCGGTACGACTTCTATTGTTTATCCGCGCACACACGATTATCTTGATGGTACGCGGTTCCCGGTGATTCTTTCGAATGACAAGGATGATAGAATTGGTGGATGTAAACGTAATAAACTCTTTATTATAATAACACTTAACAACAATATCAAAACTATAAACGACGTTGATTCTGTGACTATTATTAGTTGATTATGATGCCGCGAATAACTAACAGATGATAATGATGTCTAGACTAATGAATTTCGTATGAAGTGTATGTTTGTACTGGAGATTGTGTTGCGAGAGTGTCGAGTGAGATGCTATTTTGCTCCGAGGTAAATTCGGTATGGGCGTGCATTTTTGGTGGAACAAGCGGATTTGCTGATGATAAATTTCTAAATTGAGAGAGGGGAATGGTTGTCCTGCATGATTGGTTATTGCCAGAGTAGAGACAAGAAATAGGTGAAGAGATAGAAGGAAAAGGAAAGAAGGAAGAGGTGACCGTCCAGAGTACTGGTGACCTCCAGGTATGAACCGTACCCCGGAACGGTACGCACGTGCGATCCGCATGTCTCGAGATTTGACCGTAGCAGGCAGTAAACCCGGAAAAATACCTCGACTTGCACAGGACATACGAAATGAAAGTTTTCTAAACGCGGTAGTAGCCTAACAGTTGGTGAGCAGCTGCTGGTCATAATGTAATAAAGGGATAAAAATTTATTTGAAGTAACGACTTTTCAGAGAACTGCATGCTACGGCTGGATTTATGTTGACCAGGTCATAGAATTGTATTTTGAAGCGAAACATCCTCCCCCCCTTGAGAGGGAACCGATCAAAGTGTAATGGTGTGTATGAATGTGATGTTCTGTACAAGTGTGCATATTTGTGTGGTATATATCTTTCTATTCATGAATTATTAGAAATAATGTTTCCGGGTTGATCATCCGATTGGGTCGGCAATGGTACGAGTTTCTTGACGCTCCGATCGAACACGTTCGTAGCAGTCTTTACTGTAACTGTACGAACTATGCCGTCGGAGCCTGGGTGAATCTTGATGACGCG
The DNA here is from genome assembly GCF_028453695.1 of Augochlora pura. Taxonomy (NCBI): domain Eukaryota; kingdom Metazoa; phylum Arthropoda; class Insecta; order Hymenoptera; family Halictidae; genus Augochlora; species Augochlora pura. Next base: position 18,282,859 of record NC_135781.1, read on the forward strand.
TCCAAGAGGCCATTGCATAGAAGGCACATTATCTTCTCTGAGGAGAACGATGGTGCCCTCGGTTATAGGGTGATGTCCTCTGGTCCACTTACGGCGCGTGGTCAACTCATTGAGATACTCCCGATGCCAGCGTTTCCAAAATTGTTGCTTTAATTGTTGGACACGCTGCCATGCAGATAAGCGATTTGACGGAGTGTCCTTGAAGTCTCGTTCGCATAGACTCGTAAGAGCATCACCAATGAGGAAATGGCCTGGAGTTAATGCAAGGAGATCTGTTGGGTCGGATGAAATTGGAGTGAGGGGTCGAGAGTTAAGGATGGCTTCGATATCAATAATTAATGTGTTTAGATTCTCAAATGTAAACAGTTCAGCACCTACGACGCGTTTTAAATGATTTTTGAACGATTTTACCGCTGCTTCCCAGAGACCTCCAAAATGGGGAGCTTGGGGTGGGATGAAATGCCAATTGATGGCGCGTTCTGTGAGGAATGTGGTTATCTTCTCGCGATGATCATCTGAACGTAATAATTCGCGCAGTTCCCGAAATTCATTATTAGCTCCCTTAAAATTCGTTCCGTTATCGGAATACAAGTTTAAACAGAAGCCTCTTCTGGCGATAAAGCGTCGTAATGCTGCGATAAAAGCTTCGCTGGTTAAATCACTAACGAGCTCAAGATGGACGGCTTTTATGGCTAGGCATACAAATACTGCGACGTAAACCTTGACGCGACCACGGTTTCTGAGTTTTCGTTCTTTTATAAAAAATGGTCCGCAATAGTCGACTCCCACGTTGGTAAAAGGACGCGATTCTGTTATTCTTGCTTGAGGTAAGTTGCCCATAATATAATTGACGGGTGGCGGATTGGCTCGACGACAGCGGATACATTTCTGGATGGTGTGCCATACTTGGCTTCGACCATCGATTGGCCAATACGTCCTTCTTAATGAATATAGGGTATGTTGGGTGCCCGCATGTAAAAGGTTCATGTGTTCGTTTAAGATGATACACGTTGAAACGTGCGATTTTGGCAGAATAATGGGATGTTTTTGTGCAAACGTCAAAGTTGAATTGTGCAACCGACCTCCTACTCTGATGATGCCGTCTTGATCGATAAACGGACTTAGTTTTGATAATTTGTTTTGGATTTTCTGGCCCGCTTGATGCCTAAGAGCGCGTAACTCCTTTTCGAAATATTTGGCCTGTAATAGCTTGATTATGGTGATTTTCGCTTGCGCCAACTCGCTGACAGTGATACTTCCCCTTGCGATCGGACCCGGCTTCCACCGTCGGCATAGTGCAATGATCCGCACCAATTTTCCCCACGATGAATACCGTTCAAGGATACTCGTGTCAATTGATGTTGTTTTTGTAGCCAAGCAGGTAACTATTCTTTGCTCCGGATCGCCTATATATGGAGTTAGGTCCCAACTGGGCCAGAATGACTGCTCCTGTTGAAGCCACTGTGGTCCATGTTGCCAGATAGATGGTTGTAGGAATTCTTGAACCGCTTGGCCTCGCGATATCAAGTCGGCTGGATTATCAGCAGAGCTGACATGACGCCAGTCTGGGATGAGAGTGTTTGTCTGTATCTCGGAAACTCTATTCGCGACGAAGGTTTTAAGGGTGTGAGGTGACGAATTTAACCAATGTAAAACTATTGTAGAGTCGGTCCAGTAGATTGTCCGATCTATTGGTGTAGTCAGGGATTTCTTGACGGTGTTCATGAGTGATGTTAATAATAGTGCTCCGCATAACTCAAGACGTGGAATGGACTGGCTTTTCAAGGGTGCGACTTTAGATTTGGCTGTTAATAACTCTACAAGCGTGCCACCGAGGCTATCACGTGACCGAATATATACGCAAGCGCCGTAGGCTCGTTCGCTTGCATCGCAAAACCCATGCAACTCTATATTTGATGCGGTATGAACGATGGTTTTCCTACTGAATACTATATTATTGAGCAGGGGTAATTCTGCGTAATACTGATTCCATTTTGTGTGTATTGACATGGGCAACGACTCATCCCAATCAAGTTTCAATGTCCAAAGTTCCTGGAGGATCATTTTCGCGATAATGATGACTGGCCCTAAAAGGCCCAGAGGATCGTAAATTTTTGCGATTTCTGAACTGATGAAGCGTTTGGTGATACGATGTGTGTGGAGAATGGGTTTAACTGTATAGGTTATTGTATCGGTTGCTGAATTCCAGAATAATCCTAAAGTCTTGATTATAGATGATTCACCTAAGTGTAATTGTTGATTTATGTTTGATTCGGGTAGTCCGTCCAGTAAACGTCTATCGTTCGATGCCCATTGTCGAATGTTTAAACCTGCGGAGTCGAGTAATGATGTTAAGTCATTCCGCAATGACATGGCTTCGTGAATGGTAGAGGCTCCGGTTAGCAAATCGTCTACGTAAAAGTCCTTTTTTAATACGCTAGAGGCCTGGGTAAAACGATGACCTTCATCGTCAGCTAATTGCTGTAAACACCGTATAGCTAGGTACGGTGCTGCTGATAATCCAAAGGTAATCGTGTTCAACTGATAGGTTTTAAGGTGATTCTTGTCGTCCCGCCAGAGTATTTGTTGATATTTCCTATCTTCCGGACATAGTAGAAATTGTCGGTACATTTTTTCTATGTCGCCAGTGATGACGTATTGATGGGTACGAAATCTGAGAAGGATATGGAATAAATCGTCCTGTATTTTGGGTCCGGTGTGTAGTGTGTCATTTAGCGAGATGCCTGTACTAGAAGCAGCTGATCCATCGAAAACTATGCGTAGTTTGGTCGTCTGGCTGGACATCTTGATCACTCCATGGTGGGGTAAGTAGTATCCCTCATTGTTGTCTGGAACCTCAGACATGTGGCCGAGGTCCAGATATTCCTTAAAAATGGCCTTGTATTGAGCCATTAACTCCGGGTCTCGTTGTAACCTCTTTTCTAGGGATAGAAGTCGCTTGTGTGCGGTTGCCTTGGATTCTCCGAGTTGGGATTTTTTGTCGTTGAACGGAAGTGATACGGTGTATCTTCCTTCGTTGCTTCGTGTGATTGTGTTTACGAAGTTTTCTTCGCAGGTCTTCTCCGATTCCGAGTAACGTCGTGTCTGTGGGCCGTCTTCTATCTCCCAAAACCGCGCGAGGTCAAACTGTACTGTGGTGTGACATGAAGCGCTCTGGATTGGGTTGAACGTAGGTGCGCTCCCTCCGATAACCCAACCTAGCATTGTTTTCTGAAGATAAAGGTCTGGGTGATCGAGTTTTGCAAGATTAATTTGACCAACGCTTAGAATTGACAATGCTGTGCCGGCACCTAATAGCATATCGATCGGTGCTGGGCGATGAAACGCCGGATCTGCGAGTTCAATATTCTTCGGTAGGTTCAAAGTAGTGCGGTCGATTGTGTCGCTAGGAACGGAAGTAGCAATGTTGGGTACGATAAGAAATGGTAAGGTGCGATGATAATTGTTCAATCTCGAACGAATGGTCGCTCGAACGGTGTGTTTTGCCACAGTGGCTAGTGAATCAAGAGCGCCGACGGGAATGGAACATTGTTTCTGAGGTAGTGACAGTTTTTTGGCTAGATTTTCTGACATGAAGTTCGCGGTTGAACAAGTGTCGATCAGGGCTCGACATAGAACTGGTTTATTTTTCTTGTTGATTGCGTTGACTGTTGCAGTAACGATGAGTTCGTTGGGATGGGCATTCACGGCGAAGATATTGTGAATGCCCTTTGATCTTCTCCGATGGATTAGTCATGGATTGCGTATTGATTGTTCGGGAACTATTTCCTTTTCCTTAAATGAGCTGGTGGTTGTCGATGTGGTCGAGGGGGTTAAGGGTTTGCGACTTTCTGTGTGTGAATGGCGTGGCTGATGTAGCAAAGTGTGGTGTCGTTCATTACAAAGTCTACATGTAAAATGTGAACGACACATCCTAGCATTATGACCCGCGCGTAGGCAATTTGAACATAACGAATGTTTGGTGACGTGTTCCCATCGCTCGGACAGAGAATATGTATTGAACGGTTCGCAATCCCGAACACTATGCTCTCCGTCGCAGATTGAACATTGCGAGAATTTGGATGTGAAATATATTTGTTGTTTCGGATATACTACATGATTGTCTTTAGCTCTTGTAGCTGATGAATGGTTGCGAATTCCGGTGGCTGGAGTCGGTATACAACGTACTGTTAGTGAGCAGTTTGCTCGTTTTTGTAGGAAGCTGATTAAATGCAAGTATGATGGCATGTTTTTATCCGCTAGTGTAAGTTCCCACTGCCAGATCGTTTCAGGATTAATTTTTGATAGAATCGTCGATACCAAGAACGAGTTCCATGATTCTATTGGTTCCCCGAGATTCTTCAAAGCGCGTAGGTGTTGATTTAATGTATCTAGCATCTCGTCGATGGCTTCCGGAGTATCTTTCGCGAGTCTCGGCATGTTTTGTATGGCGTCACAGTGTCGAAGGATGGTTTTGCGAGGGCAATCAAACTTTTCCTTCAAAATTTCAATCGCGTCGAGGTAATTGGAGTCGGTAGTCTCTAAAGATTTAATGCACGCGGCGGCTTTTCCGGTTAACGTTGATCGAAGGTACTGTAATTTTTGTACAGCGGTGAGGTTGTCGTTCCGTTCGATAACTGACGAAAATATATCATAATATGATGTCCAATTTTCGATGGTTCCGTCGAACATAGGTAGCCTCATTTCTGGCAATTTAATGGCGATCGGGGCACACGCGCTTGATACAGGTGACACATTACCGCTGGTTCGCGGGTCATTCGAGGGTTCGCAGGATTGAAGGAGAGCTTTAGCCCGAATAATGACGTTCATGTAACTTTCTTCTATTTCTTCTCGTCGCGTCTCTTCCGAAGGATCTTGTATTTCTAATTCTATTTGAATTGCCTCAAATCGAGTCCATGCTTCAGTGAGTGAATTGAGATATTCCGTAATTGTTATCTTTAGGTTGGTTGTTGCGTCTTGTTTGTCTAGAACCTTTCCGAAGGTCGTGATTTTTCTTACGATGCTACCACGCTGGCGGCGTAAAATGCTGACTGAATTACTTGGAGTGGACATGGTTGGAGAATTGGAACGTTATATGGGAATTGGTGATACTATAAACGGGCCTACCTTACGATGCGAAGACGTCAGTGCTGAGGTGCCTTGGTTGGTGCAACCGTGGTGGTGGCCGTTGGTTGCGTTGTCGGTGTCCGTTGATTGTTCACGAACACTATATCCGGCTCGAAGGACCAAAAATGTTTATCCGCGCACACACGATTATCTTGATGGTACGCGGTTCCCGGTGATTCTTTCGAATGACAAGGATGATAGAATTGGTGGATGTAAACGTAATAAACTCTTTATTATAATAACACTTAACAACAATATCAAAACTATAAACGACGTTGATTCTGTGACTATTATTAGTTGATTATGATGCCGCGAATAACTAACAGATGATAATGATGTCTAGACTAATGAATTTCGTATGAAGTGTATGTTTGTACTGGAGATTGTGTTGCGAGAGTGTCGAGTGAGATGCTATTTTGCTCCGAGGTAAATTCGGTATGGGCGTGCATTTTTGGTGGAACAAGCGGATTTGCTGATGATAAATTTCTAAATTGAGAGAGGGGAATGGTTGTCCTGCATGATTGGTTATTGCCAGAGTAGAGACAAGAAATAGGTGAAGAGATAGAAGGAAAAGGAAAGAAGGAAGAGGTGACCGTCCAGAGTACTGGTGACCTCCAGGTATGAACCGTACCCCGGAACGGTACGCACGTGCGATCCGCATGTCTCGAGATTTGACCGTAGCAGGCAGTAAACCCGGAAAAATACCTCGACTTGCACAGGACATACGAAATGAAAGTTTTCTAAACGCGGTAGTAGCCTAACAGTTGGTGAGCAGCTGCTGGTCATAATGTAATAAAGGGATAAAAATTTATTTGAAGTAACGACTTTTCAGAGAACTGCATGCTACGGCTGGATTTATGTTGACCAGGTCATAGAATTATATTTTGAAGCGAAACATCTATTATGGTGTTAAGGAGGTGTTTTAGTGCATATATTTCTTTATTTTTTTCACCTGGTGCTTGGTCCACAAAAAATAAAGGGAGTAATTCTTTCGTTTTCCAGCTGCGAATATTAGTGACACTTCTGATCTCAAAACCCTTTTCTTCTAGTTCAGCTTTAATGTCTGTTGTTGGGATTGAGCTATGTAGATTTTTAATAACCACTCTGAAAGATCTTTCCTGACGCGGTTGATATGTGTGAAATGCTATATTATTTACTTTTAGGAAATGTACTAGTCTTTGGTAGGCGTCTGATGTGTTGATGTTTACTTTGATCGAGTGAGCTGACATTGACTGACAGGAAAACTCTTCGTTTCTTAGGACAGTTTTAAAGCTAACTAGCATAAGCGGGAAGTTTGCTATATTGTCCATAAATATTGGAGGTGGTTTTTGTGTTTTACTGGCGTTTACATTAGCATTTTCGTTAATTTCATCTTCTTGCATTGGTGAATTATTATTCAACTCTGAGAATCTATTGTAGTTTTGTTTATCGATGGCGTGCAAGGCTTGTTTCTTATTTGTATAGTTTTCTGCATGCATTTGATCTCCGCTTCTTTTGTTTCTGCTATGTTTTACTGTTTGCCACGTGAGTTCTTGACCTATCAAATTTGCATCGATGTGTCGTCTAGATTCCTCCTGGTTTTCTAGTGGGGTATTTAATGGGATATCTCCATATATTACTTGCCGTTTCTCCTTGTCAACTATGTTGTGTTGTTCCATGGTGACGTTTGTATATGTCCCTCCACTTGCTTGCTGCATTTTCTAACAAATATTGATTATTGATATGTAACCTTAAACTATAAACTATAAACTATAAACTTGATATATATTTGGTGTCCGAATATTATGTGATTCACCGTATGTATATTTACACTCGAGGCTCGTTATGTAAACACGTCTGTACTCTTCGACGGTTCGCAAGCGACTCCCAAACCATTTAAACCAGTCTTAAAAAAGACATACCATCTTGACAGCTTTGACTCAATTTTGCTCTACACTGTACGTATGTATATTAATTGTATTGTAGAGCACGTTGAATGAGGTAATCGTGTCGTATGAAAGTGATGGTTGCAAAGTTTTCGGCGCGTTACAGGAATTCGTGTTGTAGGAAATTGCGCTAAACGAGATTATACCGGATCGATGCGACAGCGATACGACGACGATAAACGATAATCGCACCTCTAGGCACGCCTCCCAACCAACTGTTTAAGGCGATGTCGAGTTAATCCTTTCAAGAGGCAGTTAAAGATTACGTCCACGAGGTTGGATTGCAAGATACGCGATAAGGTAACGAAAACTACAGATCGCGGCGCACCGTGATCCTATTAAAAATAGAACAAATAATCGTTATGATTTGAAAATTTGCTTTATTGGCATTGTAACAACATGAAAAATATTATTTATTTTCGTAAATGCACGTATCATTTTTGTCAAATAATAACACAATGTCACGATTGATTTCTACTTTGTTTTATTGCTAAACCGAAGAGGTTAGTTAATATTATTAGAGAGCTTGATGTTGTGTCAATATAAACATTATTTACAGCTTTCAGGCAATATTGCTAAGAAAATCGTAAGATGGCACAGGTGTATTTAGATTTTACAGTTGCTGTAATAAATACCACCTGATGTAGCATAAGAATTTTTCTGTTATTATACTACGGATTTTATGCACTTATAAAATTAGATAGTTGAAATTTGAAGCAGTGAAATTTTTAATCTACTAAAATTATCATTAATTGAATAAACTTGTAATTGCTAAATTGCAAGCTTCCATTTCATGCAATTGATGCAGGCAATTTTAACTTTGCATAAAGATCTGCATTTAAATTGTTATAATACTTTGAAACCACATTTTCAGTTTTCAAACAATTAGACGTATGTTCATTTTGACAGGAGAGAAAAATGATTATTAAGATTTAAATAACTTTTGAAAAGTGTTCGAATATTAATCAGAGTCACTGTATATAATACCTAGCACTCATAAACATTAAACAATAGTAATTCAAACTATACAACAATTTTCCACTTACAAGATCAATTTTTTTTTCATTTCAGGTTCATTCTCTAAGAAAAGCGACCATTGTGCATCGTGTGGTGAATGGGTTAATAGCGGGGACAAGAACAGGTATCGTGGTGTCGCAGAAAAACTCGAATTTCTAGTGAAAACTATATCGACGATGCGAACAGAAACAAATCGAGTGGGCCTATCCGTAACGGTTGTCCCGCGTCCTGGGACCGTTCTTCCGCATATGAAATGGATTCCGATCGATAGACAGCAGAAAATAGATCATCACGAACAATGTCGGGTGCTATGCCGGTGCAACCTTGGAACAGGAAGCCAGAGGCTGCGGTACTGTAAAACGTCTTTGGTTACAATCGACCACAGATCTCTGTTTATACGTCTGATATCTTGTATCTGATATTAGTTAACGCGTCAACCCGGCTAGATAAATAAATGTTAACGTCACGCAGCCCTGGCACCCGGTAACACGATCGTGGAAGATGCAGAAGCAAAACGAGCGACGCCTGTCACGGAAGCACGTGAAATCTCTTGCCCCGCGACTCGCGATCGCGCTCGCGCTCGCGGACACGCTCAAAACCCTTTTACACTTTCCCCGCGATTTAGGGCAACACTCGAAAGTGGTTAACGTCGTCGAGATAGCGGTTTGACATCTACTGTTCACTCGCGTTAACGATAAGACACGTTCAGGAATGGCTACCCAACTTTCGTAGGATTTACTTGATAAACCCCTGTCGAGCCTTTTGGTAAGAAAAATGTAGACCAACCACTATGCAGGATAAAACTAGAAACTATGGCTTTGGGAGATTTGAAATATCGATACAAACGTATTGTTATCACCAGACTGCGAATTTTTATGTCAAACAAGAATCGTTTACGACAGCTGCAACAGAAAGGTGTCAGGCAGTTTCTTTCTTTAATAATTTAACCCTTAAAGGATCATAAGATTGATAAGAGCAACAATTAATAATTAACTGTTTGTTTTAGGTTGTTTAGATGTTATGTTGACTTGAAAGTTCTCTTTTTTCTAAACGTTCCCCCTTATGCAATTGCATTCGATATACGTTCTATTTTAACATACAAATAAGGTTATAATTAAATAAGACAATCACTAATTTTAAAATGGGGAAAAACGTTCCACTTAGTCGTAAAAGGTTTAACGCTAGAACTACCAAACCAGAGAGAATGACTGGTTTCTGATTTTTTCTTTTACAAGTCTCTGAAATTATACAAATATTTTTTGAGGAAATTCTCAGGTACACTTCTATATTGAGATATACATTATAAAATAAATCATAGAAAGTTTCAATGAATCCAATGTTGGCATTTTTATAAAATAATATACGTTAGTAATGTTTAGAGCTTCGTTTTCTATTTTAGTAAAATATTTCTCGTATTGTATAAAAAAGTAAGGTTCATTATACTTTTCATATTTTTTAAAATAATTTATTACATATAACAAAAATTCGTATGACTAGCTATTGTAATGAAAATTTTATGAGATTATCGATGTGTTGCAATGTTCATTCATTGGTCGTTCGATGTATTTTTGATTAAATCTCATATTTCACTTTTAAAGAAAACTGAAACTAGGAAAAAATGTTTGCATTTGTTTAAGAACTTATTAATTTATTTTAAGCAGTAACACGGTTTGCTTTGGATAATATTACTCAGAAAATTAAATAACAACTTATCGATGATCATTTTAACAACCACGCAGTTTATATGTTTTTTTGCTACACCGATCACCTTATATAGACTCCGAATTTTATGCATTTTTAACAAAAATTAGTGGATATAATTAAACACAGTAAGAACATTTAAAGAATTTAAATATGTGGTAAATTTTGACAATGAAATTAAGAACTGTTTTCAAGATTTATTTTAAATTATGGTGCGAAACAGTGGAACAGGCTTGCATGCATGGGATACTACTGACCAAAAAAGCGCACTAACAATAGTGCTCCATGGATGATGTTTAAATCCACTGAGACGAGTATCACGCTTATGCACCACCAATACGGTACGGACCTGATGTGTTGTGAGCCAATGGTAGCAATGCGGGGAGCGAGAGGCTGCGACGGTAGCAGTAGAAGGAGTTTCGTGCAAGATAATGTTGCGTTTCAAATGGTTGAACTCTGATCTTGATTACCGCTGAATCTTGCAAATGTGGAAGTTTTTATATAAATAAATTATACTATAAAATTCCCACTCAACACTTGGTACATATATACGCGTTCTCTGTAAGAAGATTTATTATCATTTGAGTTACTTGTTGACAGGAAACAATAATGATTGAATTAACATTTACAAAGTGACCAAAAATATCATTAACATAATTCAAAACCGTGTCTACCTCTGCCGCACTATCAGTGCTGACAATTTGTATTATGCATAAAAAATCGTAGATTTGAATCGAATTCTGGAAATATCGATTGTTCAGAACGAAAACAAAATATTTCACGAGAAAACAAAATACGTTAAATTCACGGTTACCGATTGAAGCTTTACATATTTAACGAATGACGGGAAGAGAACGAAAATTTTCGATGTATAAATTTATTGTGGGAGAATGGCTGTACGCTTGGCGTCCGACACAATTCGTCAGTAATAACGATATATCGTGCCCATATTAGTGTCAGCTGTTGTTAAGATTCTGGTTTCATAGGTTGCCATTATTCTAGGCACATTGTACGCTATTCAGTGTATCACAAAGGACATAAAGCATCGGTCACAGTCTCCAGTTTACAGGAATAAAACTCAGGAGCTGTGCAAAGTAGGAAACGTTGGACAAATTTCAGCTAAGTCATCGAGTAGTTCTATGTCAGACACGCCGCCTTCAGAAAACTCGCATCGATCGGAGAAACAGGTGATGCCTTGAATCCATGCTATTAAATTAACCTCGTGTGATCATTACATTTTATTATTAAGAGACTACTGATCTATGTAGTTTAACCGAAAATGCTTTACCTCTCTTAAGCGTTGAAATAAGTTTAGAAAAATATAATAACATCCTTTATGTCTAATGCCTTCACAGTTTTGCATTTAACCTGTACATAAATATATCTAGCTTTTACTAAAATTAACGTAAAACTGTTCCGAACTATTATGGCTAGCATAATATTAAATTTTTTAATTAATGACACTCGCAAAAGAAAGTAATCCAGGCAACGAACACAAATTGCAAGAACCGGGAGGCAAATACAATGTTTTCCTTCATTACTTCTAATAAATTGAAAATAATGGCACAACATTCTACAATTTTTATGATGTCTTTACTTTTCTCTGACTGCAATTTGACTATCAGCATTATATCGTGATCTTTGCTTGTGGAAACTATAAAATTAATTGCAAGTAATCATATTATTTAAAATCGAGAAATTTCTTTCCTAACAACTTTCAACCTTTTGCATTTGGCAATATTCGAACGTATTTATCTGTGTAGTAGTAAACAATGCTCCTTAAATAATATTAACTAACAATAAATATTGAATGCAATATATTAGTTATTATCGGGGCAGTTTAACCGTTTTGCGAGGAAATCGAAATGATATGAAACTCTTTCGTAGAAATTGTTTTTCAATAGTTTATTCTAATGATCGATCTCACTTTGAATTTCTGTGTAATTTTTAAGCGCACTAATACATCGAGCGAAACTGCGCTGGTGCACAAAATTCATCGAAACGATCGTCCTCTGCGTAATAACGTACCAGAACGAGCAAAATGCAAGGAGCTCGACGATATCTTGGCAAAATGGAACATGTACAGCGCAAAAAAAAAAGATTTTTAAATGTATTTTACTTTTGATAATGTATTTATCAGTACCGGTGCTATTCGTCGACTAAAATGTCAATTTGCGTTGGAAATTTTCTAAAAACCTGAATAATTTGTACGAAAATGTAATTCTAATTATTAATTGTTAAAATTGTTATCACGATGGATCTCGTATGTTGAATAACATTAAAAAATGTCCAGCAAGTACGTCAAGTTAAGAGATCTGTATTATAAATTGTATGTACATACTTAATTTTATGAGAATGTAATGAATATATTTTTTAATACACTGTTTATTTTAACAACCGGCCCACTGTTTATTTCATTAGTTTCTCGGCGACGTTTGTTGGCAATACAGCGTAATGCTAAATGAAGATATATTGTCATACATGATTTTGATGATGCACAAATTATGCCCGTCACGGTATTCTGCAAAATTGGCAAACGGTACAGAGGACGAATCCTCGGTAGCACTCTAGGCAAATGCGATTCTCTTTGTGCTCTCGACTATTTTAATGGCAAGTTTTGCGGTCATCACTCAAACTCGCGGTTTACGGCAGCTGTGTAACCAAACTCCGAAGACGAATTTCGGGAAAATGAAAAAGACAAAAAATAAAAACAAGTTCGACAATTTCATACATTGACAAATTGGGCCGTTTATTTTGAAAATCACCTAAGTCCATTTAAACATTCAGAATTTTAAAATTCGATATTTAAGGAATTAGTGTTTGAATAAATTAATAAATATTGGTATCTGACATTAATTTATCTCATAGGATTGTACTTTTACTGGAAATAATTTATTCCAACTATAAACACTCTCGCGTCTTGGAGTTTCACATTTAGAAGAAGACTTGAATCACGTTGCCACCTATGGCAAAAAAAGAGAAAGCCCATTTCCAAAGAAATGTTTTACAAATGTGAGTGTCCATTTAAAATATGTTAAGATGTCTGCTGGAAATAATTTTTTTAAAATTGAGAAAGAACAGTACTTTCATATAAAATTGATGCGATTAGAAAATATCCGAAAATATCTGAGATCTCGAAAATTTGAAGAATTACCATGAGGTGGACAAGTTTAGACCAAATAAATATTTGAACACTCTTATCCATAAGATTATGAAAAGATTATGAGTTATCCGGCAATTCTCAAAATTTCTGAGAATTCTGGATATTTTCGGAATTCCGTATAGTTTCGGGATCGCGCACACACCTCTACACGCGATATAAGCGAAAATATCGGTGTAAAAATACACGCAGGTGTATATTAAAAATAAGCTAAGCGTAGAAAAGCGAGATATACAAAGTCTCCGAGACGCTGTCCATCAGTTTCTCGCAAAAAGGTTAGACCGTCTGGCAAGATTTAATATCCGTCTATCTGGGTCAAACGTAGAACCCTCTTGAAACACCAGAATCAGTTATTTATCCGATCCCAAGCAAAAGGGATTCCGAAAATTGGATCGGTCGATGAACCCAGACCCTTCTCAGAATTGAATAACTACCGTCTAGCTACTAATTTAACAGCATTTCAAATATCGTGTCTCGAGAATCGCTGCTGTTGAGAATCGCTAGTGTAATACATAATAAGAATCAACCGAATTATAACTATAAGTAATTATTTAATCAATTTTTAAGCGTTATCTTGTTTTTAGAACGATTTTGTTAATTTCGAATATAATTGTCGAAGACATTCAAATTCGATATCAGAAAATTTAAATAATATACAGAGGAACTGATTCTGTTATTTAACTGTAATGCGATACATATCCGAATATTTCCAGTATTTATGTCACTTATTACATTATTTACCGTAAGCTTATTATTACTTTTCAGTAATTAAATTGCGTACCTGGGAAGCTCGATAATTTTCCTGCAAACAACAATTTCCAATGAACTTGTAACATTTTACTAATCTGAATAATTCGATGGACAATGAGTGAGTTTACCGTAATTCTTGAACAATTTTTTCAGAAAGTGTTATTATTGGATAGAATTCCGATCAATTTCCGCCATAAATATCCAATAATTATTAAATCGTGATGAAATAAAAAAGATGAAATCTTAATCGAATAACAGTTTGAAAGAGTAATGGCGGTGGAAGATAACGCTGAAAAGGAAAAAGTTATTTACGACTTGAGCGTAACAAACCGAGAGAAACAAAATGCTGAAATAATCTCCAGCACGGATGAAAAAGAATAACCGCAAGTTTTAATAGGAGGCGTGTAATCGTGAGTGCTTTGTGAGTCGACGATTTCGTCTGGCTCATAATGGCACAATCGTGGTTCCACTAAATTGCGAAGTTCTTAATGTTTCGTTGGTAATTTATGACGTGCAGCGTGCACAAAGGAACGGGCACGTGCAAATTCGATGCTTGCGCTTAACGGTAACAATACGACACGCCAGGCCACGCGACCCCCGCGCCAGATTCGCTTCTTTCCAGCCATGAAAGTTCGCGTTTCTGCTAGTTTGACAAGCGGTCAAGCCACTTTGTCACGCATACGACGTGCTCACGTTAAATAATGCTGACCCCGGGTTACGCACTCGATCTCATTGATATTCCATTTATTAGAAGCGCGAACAAATACCATCGATGCTCGCGAGCTGGCGCCCGACTATAGTGGCCTCCTTACCTTTCATGGCCTTTTTGTGGGGCTTCGGTTCTTCGTAATGAAATTTTCTGCAAAAAACTGCATAAACGATCCAGAAAATTATTACCAGTGTATCACTTTATTGAATAGTGTTTATCTCTCATCTAATAAGTGTTTCGCTTATTTTTACATTGGACTCGACTTTAGTCTAACGCTTCATCGGTGTTTCAGTTTTGAATAAACAATTGTATATATTACTCGGTTCGTCTATTAAAAATGTACATATATGTATGTATAACTTCTTTAATTGTCGTCTTGTTATTAATCAAAAATTAAATTTAAATTGTAACTCTCTTTTGTATTTTCATATGAAGTATTATATTGTTTCATATAAAAAGATGATGAACTATTTTTACATTCTGGTTGACTCTAATCTTTCTATAGTGTATCGCCGCTGTATGAACCAGAATAATACAATAATGTTAACAATAACAGAGGTAATTTTAAACAGAAAATATATAATGCTGAAATAGAGCTAAACACGGATGCAAAATTTTAAAACATTTGATCCGTAAGAACTTAACCATTCTCTGCTTAAAAATAAATTCAAACTAAGTTTATTAATAATTGTTAATAAAAAAGATGGTGTTAATAATCACTAGAATTGCCGAACGTGTCAGAATGTCTTGTTTCTGATTTGCTTCTTTCGCGGTTACCGGAATTATAAGAATATTTCTATTAGCAATTTGTTGATACAAGTCTTTATTCAAATATACATATATATTGTAATTAAAATCGTACGTAGCTTGAATAAGTTCATTCTTGCAATTGCAAGTATAAACTACATACTTGATACTAGGATTAATATTACTGAAATTATGTCAACTTTGCGGATTTTTCACTTATTTGTTTTGGTTATAAATGCATGAAGTCCACAGCTCAGTTTATGGCAGCCATAGTTAACCTCATTCAACATCTGATGCACCTCCTCTTCATACATATTCATAAATATGTTATATTAAGGTCAACGCGTAATGATTAACATAAATAACGATTCAAATTTAGTCGAATTAGACGTTTGGAGCTATGAATCGGGATGGATATCAGATAAAAACGAGAATCGCAACTAATATAGTAAAAATTCCGTTCGAGTCATTCGTTCTCAAAATTATTATAACATATTATAATATGACAATAATAATTGTAATAATGTGGATATATTTGTACATAGTTTATTGACATATGCGTTCAAGTCCGACTCTCAAAATGCAATAGAGGAGGGGAGGGCATTTATTTCAAATACCACCGTATTCTTAAAAACCTGTCACGCGAGGTGAATAATTTTTATTTTCCACAAAGTTCCGCAGTCTAATCACAAGTGATCATACCGTAGGATATCGATGATTAGATGATGGATATTGCAAAGAGGTCACGAGTTTTCGATTTGTTTGACAAGAGATATTGAACCTGAGAATAAACGGTGTATTACTCGTACGTTTACCTGATTGCATCCTCATTGCACCTAAATCTGTGTGAACTAACACGCTCAGCATAACTGCTTTACTAGTTTTGTTCTTATTTTGGTAACTATCCAGTTGAAAATATCTTGAGGCTAAATGGTTATTTACGCGGAAATTGCTACCTCAATTACGTTTCTTACGTTTTTCATTCTTCCGGCCTTTGTTTACACATTCTACGAATCGAAGTTCTTCTTTCCGATGCCGCGATAATTTGTCTTGGAGAGAATTAAGTGGAAAGTATTTTTTTTAAGCTATTAACTCCGAGATAATTGTACGAAACAGAAATTAGATAAAGTTCAATTGTTTCTTTTAATATCTTTGACAAATTGAAAACAGTATAACAATATTATTAAATTATTTCCATGTCTTTACCATTTTATATTTTAGCTATAATATTTGCAATAAATGCACGAAATCTGCAGTATAATTATGAATATTGTATTTTTATTCATTTGATGCTTTGAATTAAGGTTATACATATACTCGTAAAACTGACAAAAGAAATTTCACTCACGTTTTTGTCAAAACTCGTTCAATTTCTAATGAATTAATCGTAATGTACATAATCGTATGCACCACACTTTTTATTTATTAATACAAGATGTTGATTAGCATTCTTTTAAAAAACTGCATTATGTTGTTCGACTTGTATGTATCTAACTCTGCAAAAAGTTTAATAATTTTGTTATAAAATAACTTTCAAATCCAGAATGATCCTTACATATTTTATTTATATAAGCTGATAGTTGAATTGATTAAACCTCGTTGATGCACTAAGAGAATTTTAACGACAAATCTCCAATATTAACGGTGTAATAACCGAATAATGTTACTAATATTTAAGTAATTAGATAAATGAACAAATAATACATTCTGCATAAAAAATAGCTGATAAAACATGCACAACCGATTTTACGAAACACTTTAACATGTAATCCTGAACGTATCTACCATAGAGTAGGGAAAATGTATTAAAGACGGCGCTGCCGGGTTGCTTGGAAAAATGAGCAATTCACATGAAGCAACCTCGGATGAGTAATACAATAATTAGTTACGGACTATTAGACCGAACAGAAAATACAACGTGGATCTTTCTTTCTGGCTTCATAATAGCGAACCCGTTTTAAATGACGCAAATATTTCCGGGACGATCCGACTCTTGTAAGCTCTTCGGTAAAGTCGACGTTAATGTGTATTATTACAACTATCCTGTGTTATCGTGCGTAATGTAACGCAATTACAGATTACGCTTAAATCTTCGCTGACGATGTAAATGAAAAGAACCATGCGCACGCCAGATGCTCTATTTTGTCGGGATAAAACGTCGGATGCATGAAAAACGTGGGACCATTAAAAAGCGAACATTTTCTGCTTCCTTATCATTTTCTTTTTTATACAATCGTGGGAAGCACCGCGCGGTAGTTTAACTGTTTTTCTGTCGAACGGCATTTCGGTCAAGGCGAGTTCTTTTTTTAAAAGCTGCCTTTGAAGTGATACTTCGCCAAGCGAATATGACACCCACCAAATTTACGTCCGTGAACTCTGCTGAACTCCTGAACTCATCTCATCTTTTCTTCGAGGACAATGACGACGGAATGGCATCCATCGTTGTGCGTGTCATTGCTCACCGGCTGTGTCTCGGGCTTACGGGACTTTAGGACGCACTCCCGCCTCTTTTTGCATTGCAAATTACGCGACCCGCAATTTAAACGCCCTCGCAATTGAATTAAAATCCCGAGAGGCGAGGTAAGGCACTGCGTACCCGTTAAGAAAGGAGATTCGACCGCATCGCATGCTAAAGGTCCTTAGGTTAATAGTTTTTGGATGTCGATCGTTTAAAAATTATGATTTTTATTGAATTTTACTGGAAAATGGGTTTATAAATGTTGGACAATGGAAAAAAAATGCAAAAAAGTGTCACCTAGCAGAGCGTGGTTTCGATCCACGGACCTCTGGGTTATGGGCCCAGCACGCTTCCACTGCGCCACTCTGCTTCTTGTTGTTTCATTCTGAATAGAACTATATAGTGTTGAATAAATATTACTGCGGCAACTGAAAACATAATGTAGAATAATTTAAATGAAATCACATGCATAATGATTGTCAAACATTTGAATTTTATTATCGAATCAAATTATTATCATTCGAATAATATTTGCGTAACACGATTTAATATTGCGGTTGCATTACTGATCCTTATATACATATAAAAGGAAACTAAATCAAAATCATACATGAAATTGTATTTCCTATATTTGATCGTTACCACAACTAAATTGTTTGGTTAAAATATGATACTGGTCTGAGAATAGTAATTCGAAGCAAGACAATTCGAATATAATAAATATAATACTTGAATCGTTTGTCGATTTAATTTTTTTCTTACACAATATACAAAAATTAAAGTAATTTGAATAAAAAATTACTTTAATAAAAAATTAAAGTAATTGAATAAAATTAAAGTAAAACAATTATAAAACAGTATAAACATTCAGTTAGTTTGTAAATTATAGTACATTAAACATTGACTAGTAACAACATCAAAACAATTTAAGAATGCCACAACAATGTTTTGCATTTATTGAAATTATTAACTATTTATCTACCGACAAATTTCTAATATGTAATTCTTTTAAAATCAAAGATCAACGGGTAAGAATTTCTTAAAATATTATTCAAAATGACAGTATTTAGATATTTGAATTAACGCAATGGAATAAATTCTTTTGAAATTAGTATTGACTGCCGTATTGGCCTATTAACTGACTTTTGATGAATAAAGTGTTAAGAGTACAAATAAAGTTTTACTTATCTTTCGTGTGCTTAACTTTACTGAACAATCAGCGCACACAGCTTTTCATATTACATTAACTTATTGTATTCTGTACTTTTAACTATTTAGCTGTTGCAATCTCTTTGAAAAGTGTGTATAATTATACTGTGCGTGATTCATTTTGTTTAAATGTTACACTTCTGTAAAATATATAATTTAACAAAGAATATCAATGTACTCTTCTTTACATATTATGATTGATGAATACTTAACTCGTCATGAGGGAAATTGTAACATTTTGTATTACTTGATGAATGTACTCGTTAAAAACGGGTGATTAGTTAGATTTTTGTATTTCTGCATGTGTTAAATTTATTATCTATTTTTATATTTCTTAAGTATCGCTATATATCGCTGACATTCATTTCATGAATATTAATTAATCGATAAGAATTTCGAAAGTTAATCAAGATATGCCATCAACGTCATCAAGAATTTATGTTTTCCTATAATGCTTTATTTCGAGTTCCAAAGAACTTGCGTGCAGATGGGAAACAACAATTAAGATAACTCCGGGAAAAAGCCATCTACCTCAATTGAAAACAACTTTGTTGCGATGCTACCTGCGTAAGCCCTGGAGCGTGTAATCTAACCGGTGGAACGTAGATCAACCACCTAAGTTGAAGTATGTAGTTGCAGCGGATGCAAATAAGTATCTTGGTCGATCCAGGTGCGCTCCCCTTTTAGGATCAGTAATCTTAAACGGGCCCCCACCTATGCGAGCCACGTGCTTGGATGCCAGCAATAAATCTACCTCATTCTTACGACCTATTACCGGTTAAATGACCCATCATCGGTGCAGTTAATTATTACATCAATACTTTATAATAATATATAATATGTAACATTATTAACACTCGTATTCGATTGACTGAGTCCAAGAGATTTCTGATATAAACAAAGATAACAACTGCGAGCAACATTAAAAGACAATTTACAAGAACGGTTGGAATATCTCGATCCTTGCTAACAAGTTTATGGTTTAACCCTTTGCACTCGGTTGTTCCCTCTCAGGGGACATCGTAATTCTAGTATATGACTAAACATTAAAGTTTATTAGCGATTTGCAACTATTTCTCGATGTCTACAAATTCATATAAATCGAATATTATTATAACAATATTATGTATACATATACATATATATTGTTCACTATATAATCATATAATTGTTTATAAGCGCTGGTAGGTAACATCCATGATGGCGCCGAGTGCTAAGGGTTAAGATCTAAACCTTAACTACGTAATTGTATCACGTGTTTCATAAAGTAGTACAACACTGAATTTAAATATTTGACTTAAATATTTAACCAGTTAATTGTTTGATATTTGTTTTATATTCGAGTATATTCGTCATAACAGGAAATGTTGCTATTTAGGAGGAATATATACTTTATACTATTGTATACTTTAATATTCTTTGTTATATTATATATTTTATAAAAGTGTTATATTTAAATGAAATACGAAGTCAAACATATACAGAGATGTATAAGAAATTGCAATAGCTAACTGATTAATTATTATCATTTATTTTTGCCATTTCCGTATTGTAACTTTCGTTGTCGACTAATATGTTTTAATTGAGTTTTAACTATGAAAAAGATTTATATTTGTGGAACATTGTGACTTGAAAAAACTATCGTATTTAACTTTTTTATGTAAGCATCCAATGAAAATGTAACACGTTGACGCCGACGCCGATGTTCACGATTTTCTCTGTGAGTCGGCGCCCGAAATTTAAGAAAATTAAATAATTATGTTAAGTTTATAATATTGAATTTCTATGTTTTTACTATTGAATATCTGTTTATAATGTTCAGACAAAATGACATAAACCTATTTTGTAGGTTTATTAAAATAAACAAATGTACGCAGCCCACGGGTCTGACACGCATGACCCACTGGTGGGCCAAGCCGTCGTCAACGTGCTAAAGAAATGCGTTTTGTAGATCTCGGTAAGTTATATGCATAGTGAAAATTTCAACGGAATTGGTTAACACAAAGTCAAGTTGCAAGCATTAAACTGTAGATTTCTCACACTTATTGATCGATAGTGTAAAAAATGGAGAAAAAACTGTGATTTTTGCAATCCTTAATTGTTTACATTTTATACCGAGGACAAAATGCATTGTTTAAATTTTCGTAATAGGTTGAGATAGCATAGCATAGCATTAGAAAAAAGTTATTAAGTTTTAAAAGTTGTCTGAATGTTAACGGAAGTTATTATATTGATTAATTTATTCTACATCAATTTCAGTCTGAAACTTCTTTTATAAGTTCTCTACTTTCGCTGTCAAACTAGTTTTCCGTCATATTACATGCATTAATGTTAATTAGTGTAGAGAATAAGTAAAGCATATTTTCCTTTGTATATAAAATACCTCGTATCAAGTAAATGATTATAATGATTACAAAACAGATTGTATTTGCAGTAAAGATTGTAAGGAAAAAAACATAAATTATGCAATATACAAAAACACGATGTAATCGTTCTATGATAGGCTATTTGAAAATCGCCGTTATGTTTCAACAACTAGAATTTGTCAAATAAAATGCGGACATTCTGTCTGGCTTGGTAGTTCCAGCGCTAATCGCAAAAATCAAACAGTATGATGCATCTTCCTTGCCGCTACAACTTTCCTTTAAATCACATGCATCGGCTTTAATCGCAAACAGAAGTGCAATCGTTGTGATTTTAAGTTCCCTTGAAGTCTCACGTATCAGATTCAATGATGGAAGTAGTTTCGTTGTATTGTGAGATCTGTCGTGGTCGTTGCTCGAACACAATGGAAAATCCTGACCTCTGCGACCCTTTTTCGCGATCTAGTAGCTCGGGGATCCTCTCGATAGACTCGTCGGAATACCAGATAGGCAATAACAGCGATGACGGACTCGCCGTCGCGATAGCATCTCGTTTTAATTTAACGTAACCCTGCCCGTTTATGGTCGACTCTAACAACGTCTCTATCCGCGTGGTAGCGTTCTGCCGGGTACAGATTCGAACAGGGTCGATCGTTTCGAGGCCCCATAGAATGTTGAATAAGCGCATAAAGTGTAACAAAGTGAGACGCCTGTGCGTGGCGGATCGGTGACTCGGTGGATGCAGTTCCTGGTGACGTCTGACTAAGCGTTCTATTTCGACGCACCCACGGAGGCCGCGTGAGTAATCTCCAAACCGCATATATCCGCGCAGGTGGAACTCATTCGAGGATTTCTGCGAGTTTTGGATAGAAGGCCGGGAAGTCGTGTTCAGATGTAGCGGACCCTATAATTATCATTGTGATATTATTAAACGCCACCGGCCATCTCTGTTTTGACATTGCGACGCTATTAACGATCCGATACGGCTACCTGGACCACCACCGTGTCACCCTCACCCTCGCAGTATCTCATTTCGATACTATCACTGCTGGATCTTTTGGCAATTCTTATTTATTCTGATTAACCTGCTAACCACTTGCTCTACGATTCCTTTCACGCTGCATTGATCAGCATTTATTTATCCTTAATATTTTTAATAAAAAGACCAGACAATTTTTGTTCCCTTTATTGTCTTTATGTACTTTTATTTCTAAGCTTTGATAACAAGAGAATTTATTTTTATTTCGATGTAGAAGAATTTAATAATATTCATATTTAGTAGATCTTGCATGGAATCTGTATTGCGAGTCTGACTCATTATAATAGTGCAAGGGGTTAACACGTTCGCGGAAAGTACAGATTTGAATGAGCTACAAAAAGAAACAAATGACTTATTCTTAAACTAATTGTGATATTTGTTTCCTAAAAGATTCTTTTTATTTACAGATAAACTTTATTTTGCATACAGATCCGCCAAACTATTCTTGACTTCTATTCGTCAAACTTCTGGAACGACACATTTTAAAGCATTTCAAAGAAACATTTTAAAGTATTTTTTAAAAAGTATTACTAAATTCATTTTATTACTATTATCTAAACAGAAATATTTTTATATCTATCTTTCGTACGTGACGCGTAAATAGAATCTGCAAGTACAAAAATATTGAACGTAAAATACATATTTATTTCACATAGCTTATCAAAAACATAATTATGAGATTTCTGTAAGTTAGAACACTCAATCTATTCATTATGAATGTTAGGTTTCATTTTATTGTTAATATTAATTTTTTCAAATGATTATGTCCTCAACTTTGTAATTTGTTGGCTAATTTAAGAGGTTTACAAAGATTCTCGCTCTGCGTAAATTAATATTGCGTAAAATAATGTATACAAAAAGTATCGCGTTAATTGAGAGGGCTGCATTTTCAATTATCCGATTTTGCTGAAGTATTTTTTTTCTGAATAACACAATGGGACTCGGAAGTCTTCGAAAACACTTAAAACGGAATAATTTATACAAAATTAGACCAAATGACACGAATTGTTTGAGATATTACAGAGTCTAGTTTACTAGACAATGTCCAACAAACTTTTTCAAAAATTAGAGCTAGTTGAAATGACAAAAAGAACTCATATCTCACAAGGATTTGATCCGAATCATAAAGAACAAATTAAGCAGTGTGTTTTGTAGCAACCGGTAATTTATGTGCTTGTCAAAAATTACATCGAGATCGGCTGTGATTTAAAAATCTCCAGATCTTGCAATATTCGCGTTATTTAATTATTTGTAATTCATAACAACGTTAATAGATTGACGTCAAACTAACCACTGAGTCATCCTGGAAGAAATCAAGTCGTTTGTATAGAATGTTAAAAATGTTATTCTGTTTGAACACATGAGCGCCGATAATCGACCTCTAAAATCCTCACATAGTTAAACAATTTAATTATTTAAAGCGAAACTAGAAAGTTAAAATATAATTCAGTTTGTTCAAATGTATTACAATAAAAATGAATTTTCAAGATTGGTCAGAAATTAGTGTCACCCATACTTGGGTGACGCGACGCTCAACGTGTTAAACGGTGCCCCAACAATTCCGCGAACTACTGTACTTAATGTGAAAATAGGAGATACATTTTTAGCACAAAGCGTCTATCCGAACTGGTTCGAGATTTTTAGTCGAAGACCCGACGAGCAGTCTAGCAGCGAGAGGAGCACTCAATTCGCGAGAGATTACGGCCTCGCCGATGTTTAATAAACATCTCTTAATAGCGGTGCGCAGGATCTAGCGGCGCGGATCGTTTAATCAAGATCGCGCAGTTACCCAAACAGGCATATCTCTGTTCGTTCCATTCTAGCCCATCTTCGCAATGGGAGCACAATGCTCGATTACTCACGGACGTGCACACGCCGCGACCTTGCTCTCCATTATGCACACGTACGGACGAACATTTGTATTATCTCGAAAAAAAATCCGCGGTCCGGCTGCTCGGGGCATTATCTCGCGCCGCGTGGCATTAAATCAAAGTGCATACTCTTGTATGGGTGCAACGCGGAGAATACGAGGCTGCAGTTGGGTGTGATTCGACGATGCACTTAACAAGTCGCCCACACGGTTCGCATCGATCGTTTGGTTACGGTGTCGTTCGTTCGGTTTGCACAAGCTTGTGTGCGCCTCGTGTGCGTATGCGTACGCGTTTGCGTGCTTCTTTACGCGTGTGTTTGCGCGCGTGCGCTCGCTGGACGCGAAACGCGAGTGCATTAGAAGACGCGGCAAGCAACCGCGTCACGTCACTCCTTTAATGCAAATTCGAGCCGCGAGCGCAACAGAAAAAGGTAGCCGCGATACCAAACGCGGCGAATGTCGATGCACGTAAATGGCCACCACGGAAAATTCTGAAACGCGCGCGCCTCTGTTTGCTTGCGCCGCGAGTACGCAGCGTCTTCGCAAAAGGGATTCCCTGCGGTCGCGTTCAGGCGAGGGAGAAAGTTCTTTGAAACGGATCGACACCACGCCGGGTTTTTATTCCGCGACAATCTCGAGGACTGCCGGGAAAATCGCGTGTCCGGGTGGCACTATGTTTGTACAGGTTGTGACAAAATCATGCGACGGGATCACGGTGTATAAGAATAGGTGTTTCCTAAGATGGTTTATTAAAACATAAGTAAGATGAAGTGCAAGTAACGATCCTAACTTTCTTCGAATCTCATTACTTTGAAAGTGATTTTCATAAATAACATAATCTTGAGGTAATTCGAAAGCAGGATAAGCACTTTGGAGTAATGCTAATCATTATTACCGACGTTTCGCATCATTAAGAGGCTCGAATAATGTTACATTCTCCATTTTCTTGAATTCACGATCGGAAACTATGTATGTTACCTGTTAAATGGCATATTTGAAAATAGTTAATTAAATAACTAATAAATATTCAAATTGAATAGGGACCGATAGCTTTTCTGTTTGTCACACTTAAAGTAAATGAAATATACAGGGTGTCCCAAATATGTCTAACAATACGGTAATGGGGGATACCTGAGGACATTTGAAGTAACTTTTTTCTTAGGGCAAATGCAATCCGCGACTTTATTTCCGAATTATTAACGAAAAACAGTGCTCAGTGAGAGGCGAATTAATTAGCGCGGAGCGGCCAAGCCAATCAGCGGAATTGGGTGTTGTTCGCTCGATCGCCTTTCATTAGTCACTATTTTTCGTTAATAACTCGTAAAAAAGCAGCGGATTTTATTTACGCTAAGGGAAAAATTACTTCAAATGAGTTCCGCAACCTCACATTTTCCATGTCTAATTATACAGGGTGTTTCTCAATTATTGTAACTCCGGAAAATGGGGGGTAGCTGAGGCTATTTCAAGTAACTTTTTCGTTTGCCGAAATGCAATCTGCGGCTTTGTTAACGAGTTATTAACAATTAAAGTTGGCTGCGCACCGACGAGTTTTCGTGCTGCTGCGCACATGAGCGCGAACGATTCAGGGACGACTCAAGCCCGTCTCGGTGACAGGAGCCACGGCCACGTATCGCCTCTGAGCCGCGTTCGATCATCAAATAAGAATTTCATGAATTTCACAAATGTTATTAATGAAAAACTTTCCAATGCAGTTGTAAATGTTGTAATCCAAAAGTTGTAATCCACGTATGTAGAACGGCACAGATTACACTAACTTTCACTTTCGTTTTCACTTTCACTGCACTATTATTTCACACTGATCACACATTCTTGAACAATTAACACATGTCCGAAGCTTCCAGCGTTATTTTGTGTGGCCCTGAAAAGGGCCGATTAATTTCAAATAAGGAGAAATTATTAAGTAATTTCAAATATTTCTTAAAGAACGGTGAAGTTATAGGGACGAAATCTCGAACGAAACTGACCTTCTCCACGAAGATGTTCACACATACTGTGTCGATTGTCATAGCAACGGACACAATAGTCTCCGTCTGACTACATATATTGTATCTGTGCAAAGTCTGCACCACAAATTATTGACTACCCTGTGAACTTACCTGACTTGATACATTAAAATTGTTCTCTAAGCCAAAGGACTGGAAACTTCTATTCTTATACATTATGGTTGGGGCCATCATAACGTGGTTCAATTTTAGGGTGATCCTGTAGCCATTGAGATCACTTATTTTTGAGAGATTTTTTGTCGTATCCCTTTAAATTGCGACACAAAAGGAACGCTCGAAGTGTAATGTTTCACGTGTCACGTTAATATCGAAAGCATCTCATTTGGCTATACGTAGTTCTAAATGTAGTTCCACCTTTACATTATCTATTAAGAAGTATATCTGAGTAGTTCTCTGCCTTACGGAATTAGAAATTACATGTGTAATCATTATTGTTAAACGGTGAAAATAGCAATACCTATGTAACAAAATCTATTTTGGTCCATTGATTTCAGATGCGAGTTTATGGAAAAATGAATAAAGAATTAATAAAAAAAAGAGAAGAAGAAAATATCTGTTTTAAAATATTGTTTAAACATATAACGTTTGCTAGAATTTTTAAAGGAGATTAAATTTGTTGATCAAAAATACATAAAAAAATGAATTCATTGTACTACAATCCTATAGATCTCGAAAGATCTAGGAAAATATGGTTATTATCCTTAACTTTGAAGACTACTCTTATCCCATAGATTTCTTATCAATACTAAATTTTCACTGAAATCAGTGCGTTTTACTTGGATGTGTCAAGCTTAGATCTTTGTTAGTGAGAAAATAATATGTGTAAATCCTGGAAGTAATAAGACAACGAGAATCATTTGCGTTAAAATATAAACATTTTAATCATTGCGTTTTATTTTCGTACATAATTGTATTTCGTTATTTCAGATATACTGTTATCTGTTGTTGACGAAATAATAATATCTTGCATGAATAATGATGAGCATTATATGTTACTTCTAAGGATGTATACAAAATGTTTTAATTCCTGTTAGCATTATTGTTATATTAACAATATAACACAATTCTGGCAAGAGGGAATATATCAAATCGGGACACACCGATTTTTTTTATAAAATATCTAAGTAAAATAAGAAGAAAATTCGGTAAAAAATGATTTTGATCCCGACCTAACTCACTGATATTTGCATATTTCTTATAAAATCTTCCGAAAAGATGAACCACTTGTTCTTGTATTATAATCTTTACATATAGTTCTCTCACTTTTTTCTCTGAGATTATAATGAAAATTTAAAAAATGCATTTGATACTTCTTGATAACTTTTTATCGAAATAGTATTTTACGAATATATGATAGTATTTCACGAATTTCAATTTAAAACAAGATAATCGATTATAAAAGATAAAAGAGAGAAAAACGACAGTGTTTTTACATTTTCTTTATTCCAAGTGATAGTAAAATTAAAAAAAAAAAAAAACAGAAATAATTTCAGTCATTGCACAATGAACTAATCTCTCTATCATTTGCAGAAAAATTCAAATCATTTGGCCCAGGTTTAGAAAAGTTATACCAGTTTAAAAATGTTGATTCAATTTTGCTATCCATGTATGTAGTTTCTTTAAATTTTGTTTAAATTGTTTGTGTACATAAAAACGTTTTAAATTATGCAAAAACAACCGAAAATGTAGGACCACATTTACATGATACTTTTGCTTTTTTGTATTTCAACCATTCGTTTCTCTTACAGATACATATGTACATGTTACTTCGTGGAGAAGCAAAATACTCTAACAGATTGTCTTTCACCGCACATTTCCTGCAATTCTGTGCAATAGTTTTCTACCTCCATTGTTTTACTATATCTTAAGGAAGAATAGTGCATAATGCCCGCGGAGTCCTAAACACTCGCCATAATATTTCTGGAGTGAAAGCTCTTAGGCACATATCTTAGTACTTCAATTTTATTCAACCATTGAATTGAACGTTTATGGTTATCGTGCACAATTCACTTCTCATCAGAAGTTACAGTTCTGTATAGAAATGGACATTTCTCATCGTGAACATATAAAGAAACGCATACCTTCGGCCGACCTTCCTTTTGACTTTCCCGTTAGTTTGTCCATTTGCACAACTTCCTAACTCGTCCAGTAAGCAATTTCTAACCGATGACTGTCGTGTGATGTACGCTTAACCCTTTGCACTCGAGTAGTGACTCTGAGGCACCACTAAAATTTTTACAGCCACGTTCCAAAATAATTTTTATATTACGAAAGATTAGGTTTCAAAAATGATTAAAAGTACAACTGTTGTTGCACGAGTTACAAGATTCAATTTCATATGCATAAAATACATTTTGTCGTATAATATGGAAATGCTATATCTCAGGAGAGTTATTTTAGAATTACAGTTAAAATGACACGTGTGCAAATGAGGGCAAAGGGTTAATTTTCGCACGATAAACCAAAATTATTGGGATGTCAGGTCGAAAGTCTTTTTCCTAATATGCGTGTTTTTCTAATATATGTTCATCTTTTTGTTAATGCTAATTACTTCCTAAACTTTCACTCACTCGACTGCATGAGTTACTCAGGGACTACAAGGATGCATCGATTTGTGTATAAGTAATATATACATAGTCTATTAACCTCTTCAAGGATACTGGCACAAATGTGTACGTTTAGTTTTCTTAAAGTAATGACTATTCTATGCGCAAAGAAAATGTAAATCAGTTGAAAAGCTATTCGCTACAGAATACCTCAGCAATACCAAAAAAACCTCATAAAATAAAATAAAATGAATGAAAAATGAAGAAGAAAAGATAAAAGAGATTTTTCCCTACCATAAACATTCATCCCTGAAGAGGTTAAAAAAGATTCAGGAATGATGTTATTTTTTTTTTGTTAAAAATATTATCGATACTTAGTACCGTGACTTGATATAAACTACGTACTGACTAATTATTATTCAAAAGATTTTTCATTAAGAATTACTGGTTGCACGTTGATTATATGAAAAAAGAAGGTTGGTAGCTGAAAAGGAGTGAGAGTTAGAAGATCATCCTATTACAAACTTGACGGAGTTTAAAAGTCATGAACAGTGTTCGTAGGAAAACTGGCTACGCATGGAGTTGGGTGGTGACACATGCGCAAGGAGTCTTTCGAAGCGGCGTGGAGGCGTCTACCGGGTGAACATTATAATTTTGAACTACGACCAGAGACACGCTTTACGTCGTATCGCGATCGTAGTTCAGAATTATAATGGTCGCGTGGCAAGCGTGTCACGTCGTTGTGCAGAACTCTCTGCGTACGCGTCGCCGCCCCACTCCTTACGTAGCCAGTTTTTTTTTCAAACATTGCTCACAAGCCTATAAAAGTGTTGAGTGCAAAAGTAATGGACTTCGAGTGTATTACTGTGGTTATCATACTCACGAAAGCGTTGGTTTCATTAATAAATCGATGATTCCGTATGCGCGAACGCAATGAGGGTATATTTTCGTTCGGTTACCGTTTCCAGTGATTCGCGTACGCTAGAATACAAGGGTAGTTATCGTCCAGGAAACTTCCAGGGATATAATTATAATACCATTACTGGTCAAGCACTTATTAATCGTTTTAGGTTGGATCGACCAATTTCGTACGTGTGCAATTTGCGATAATCGTAGGTGCATTAAGTTATGGCATTGTAATGAGCATACTTACATAACGTATGACGATATTAGCCCGTAGACTACGGTGTTACGCGGACGGATTTACTCGCGAGCAGAGCGTACCTACACACGCTTTTACGCGTGTTTAGATTAAATTGATTTCACTACGGATCGTGGAAAATGTTATTACGCGCGATATTGGCGTCCTTTTATCCTCGTGATTTACTTGTCGCGTTCTAATTGCATAGAAAGCATACGCGTTGCAATGCAATTCAGCGACGCCTAACGTAAAAATTGCTCTTCGAAATTCCTGGTCGATTTCAGGAAACAGGCGTGATCGTTAATGAACCAACGGGCTGTGTCGCGCGCCTACTTTTTCGAATAGCGTTACTCCGAAAAGCCACAAAAAGCATCGGCTCGATTAAAACGGTAGGCGGAACGGTCAACCCGTCACCCGTGTAACTTTTTCCTCGCTTTCTGCGAGAATTCCTCAACGCATGGCGCAAGAACTGTGTGCATGGAGAGAATTCTCGCTGGAGTGTCAATTAACAACAATATATTATCAACACTGTGGCGCGTTACAAAACGTGGCCAAGGAACCGCGTGGCGTCAACGTTATTTTCAATATTCATTTGTTCCTCTGTCACTTAGGGGAAAGTTGCTGTCTTGGCGCGACAATTAGCGACATCTCTTAAAAGCTCAGTGAATCATAATAGTTGTTAACATTTTACGATGCGCAAGAACGCGTTTCTATGCTCTTTCTGCCAATTTCTATAAAATAGGTAAGATTAATGTAAAATTTTAACAATGTTAAATACGCACTATCTATTATAATAATAGTACAATGGTATTTATTATAGTATGTTAAAATATATTTTGAGATTAAAAGCGAGCAGGGCACCTAAATCGTACTTTTACGAAGTTTGGTACGAATTACTGGTATCGGTCAATGAAGAAGTCTCGTTTTGCAATTTATGTGAACAAGTTCATCTCAGGAATACGATACAATGCTTGAAATGCTCGATTTTGCTTCACGTAGCGTTTGCAAGCGTATCGGGAAACACCAAACTATTTTATTGACCTCAATGTATTTGATTTTTGATAAGTATTGGTTTCTTTGATGAATAAATGTATAAATTAAATTTAAGTAATTCTTAAGTATAATTAGGTATTATAAAAGTTATAACGGAAGTACCATTTAGAATACAAGTAGCCAAAATGGTACATTTTTCAATCTTTTTGAAAATTGAAATTAAAGTCCATAATAAGCCTTTCTACACATTTATAGAGATTAAAAATAAAGTCATCGTATTACTCTAAAGAATTACTTTTATAAATAAGATTACCAGTTCAACAAGTTTTTTAAATTTACTTAAGATAGAGTGTGCCGAGGTCTGGCAAATGAATAGAACCACCTGTGATTTAGTTATATAATTGTTGTAATTAATATATAGAAAAGTCGCAGGGCAGTTATCACTGTCATTCAAATGTGTCTAGTTAGAAAGAATAGCTATATGCAACTGATATTCCTTTTTCGTTGTTCATATTATATGAAATAGTGTAGAAGAGATAATAAATTTATTTTATACGAAATGAAACGAGAGAATTTCATTTTAATAAAAAAAAATTACTTTAAAAACAGATAAAAGAGATTGCTAACGGAGAAAAGGTAAACTGGATGAAAATATGTTGGATGAGGCTATGTTTTATATTTTACGACGCACAAAAGTGTACTATTTTATATAAAACATTAATAGAGGAGAAGGGATTTAAGGCATTAGATATATTACCTACATGTCGGGAAAGACAGTAAAAACTTGTATAACAATGCCAGACCTATTAAATATGAAAAATATACGTATATGGAACAATTATTACCTCCAGTGCATCATGATAATTTTAAAACTTGATATCTCTTGTTAAGTTTAAAAATATATGAATATAATTCACGGTTATTATTTATAAACAAAATTTAATTTTGCATAATTGAAATTAAATTATTTTTACAGTTAATTAATTATGAAAATGTAGTAAGCCAATTTACAGGCCCTAAATATATATCTTTTCAGTTAAATTCAACTAAAAGAAATTTATACAATCAAATTACACAATGTTAAATTAGTAAAAACATTGTCAAACTTAACATAATCAATTTATGTTTTGAATTGGCTAATTATAATACTAGCCGATTCGATACTGATTATCGAATCAACAAAATATATGCATAAATTCCGCGGTCTGATTATGAGTTTACTTCACCAACAATTATTACCAATAACTGGAATAAATTCTATTCATCGAAATTATCATTATAAGCGATCGAAATAGAAGTTTTGTCATTATTAATGCTCCACGCTGTTGGCAATATTGTCGATCAATTGTAATTGTTATTTGTAACCTAAAATTGAAATTTTTAAATCAAGTAGTTTTCAAACAATGTGTTACATATTCCGTAGTTAACAACACCAGTATGAATAATAAACACGTTCTTATTACGGACATTTTTCTGAATTTCTCAATAAATTGTTATTTTTGAATTTTGATTCGTTTTGTTTCCCAGTAATAAACAAATGCAAGCATTTGCTAAATAAGCAACTAACGTCATTAATTAAACGAAAGCTTAAGGAATAATAGAACAATAACAACAATATGACCTCATTGTTTAAGTATATACCTTTTTAAGCAACCAAACATTGAGGCGGCGTGTTGGAAAGACGATAATATCTAGATTAAAATAATAAAGGCTAGCCTAAAGTTAGCTGAAACGAAACGAAATGCCCACATGTGATTGTCCATCGAGGTTCACAGCGAGCGGACAATATCTCCCATCGTAACATTGTCAACGCTGAAGTGATAACTGTCGGTCGAACAAGAACCCGCGAATATGCAAATTCTGTGGCGCTTAACAAGATGCAGGAGTGTGTTGACACGATCGCTTTCGTCGGCGGTGTGACTCGAATGAAGAATAAGCGAAGCCGCGCCGTTATGAGATCACTTTCGTTGACTTTCTTCTCGGTTGAGACAATTTTTCGCGAGTGACCCGTCGCGACAGTGCGCGCGGCCGCTCTAAGATTCCTCGGTCTCGCTAGAAAGTCTGAATCGAAAATTTGTATTGACGAATTGTGATGCGGGCTGCGTAAGACCCGTCACTGAGGTGGCTCGAGGAAAGATTACCATATATCGAGCCGCAGTGCCGCTCTTCGCCGCTGGTTCGTTAGTCCTTTTGCCAAGATCAGAATGCACGAGGCGAGACGCCACGGCTGTTTAGAATGTCAAATAAATTCGGTGTCTGTCCACGGGCAAATGCGCGGCACGCCTCTCGCTGCGAGAAACGTGATTTTAAAAGCGGTACCGTTTTCTTGCTTCCTTTAATCACAGCCAAATTCGGAAACAGGAAATTAAATCTCGTCCGCGTGAATTGTACGACTAAATGAAACCATGCATAAAGGTTTGTGTTACATTTACGATTCTGCGAGACAACACGGTTTGATAGTCTTCGTTTCATTAAACTGTTAATATTATTTATAATTATTTCACTTCAACGTTCGCGACGAGCACAAAATAATTAAAAATATTAAACAAATCCACCGTAAACGGATATATGTATTTGAAACCTTGGTATTCCAGGGCTCCGCAGCGGAGCCATCTAAAATTTATTTTCATTGTCTCCGTAGCGGAGGCCTCGAGTTTAAAGATAAATTTTAATTGACTTCGCTCCGGAACCCTTAAGTGCAAAGACGTAAAGTACTTTTTATATTATTATATTTGTTTATATTCAATGAATTGTTAAAGATGTGATTATTGTTTAGAATTATAGTGTAT
The DNA here is from genome assembly GCF_028453695.1 of Augochlora pura. Taxonomy (NCBI): domain Eukaryota; kingdom Metazoa; phylum Arthropoda; class Insecta; order Hymenoptera; family Halictidae; genus Augochlora; species Augochlora pura. The sequence goes on from NC_135781.1 coordinate 18,316,427, forward strand.
ACAAATTATATTGTATAGAAAGCTTCAAGCGGGAAAGGTTATTTCTACAATAGATCCTCGCCTATCCGAACTAGTCTCTTGCAGAGTTAATTATTCGCAAAATCGAATACTTACTTAGAAGTCTACCTGACATTTTTACTATGCTGTATAATTAATTTAGCAGCTGCACATTGTTTCAGATTGAATTGCTCATAATTAATTAATAAGTCAGACGTTGGTAATCCGAATAATTGAGGTTCCGCTATTATACAATACAATATAACATAATAGATACAACAGCTAACTACGTTTTAGCGAGCAGCGACAATAGACGGCACGTGACATCAATAACGCTGCGATACAAATTACTGTCCCGTAAGTTTCAAACGCGTAAAATTTTTGCAATGTCTTGTATTTAAAATCGACTAGTGATGAATATTTACGACTGGTGCACACTAAAGTAATCTACACAATGTGATCTATAGAATCATAAAATCGTACCGTATTGTTAACTGGATTTCAATCAAAACTTAATTAGAAAAGAAGCTGTTGTCCAACACCAATCGACCATTAACACTCGAATGATAAACCCTATTAACAGAAGCATATAAACTATATATAAAAAATGTTTCCCACAGAAATCATATGATTTTGAGTTGGCTACAAGACGCTATAATTCATTTTTCTGTAAATAGTCGCGTACAATTTACAAGGAAAATACCAGATCAGTTTTTGAACATGATCTACTAAATAAAATTTGTATTCACATGTTTTAGATCGAAATAAAGTTCTACCCTTCTACCGTCAATATTTAAATATTGAAATAAAGGTTAGGAAACATTCTTGCGTCCAAATTCATTAGTGACGAATAAGCGTTAATGAACGTGATTGACGTATAGTTCGACAGAGTTCAATAAATTAATTTACGGTTCTGAATGACACATATATATAAATAAAAAAATATTTGTGTTAGGAGGTTTGAAAATCTATAAAAATGTTTTTGACAACTGAAGCTTTAATTTACCTAAGGTGCAATTAATCAATGGTGTCAGATAGTGAAGATCATAGAACAATTATGAACAGCGAATAAGGATTGAAAAGAAAGTAAACAAATTTATTTGAGCGACGATGGCGTTCTAAAATTTCTCCGCTTGGAATCCAACGGGGAAAGTATAAAATATAGGTACAACTATGTATAATGACTCACGTGTTGAAAAAGAAAAGACAGAAAGGATCTGACTACGTGTGTCAGTGACTTCTATGTTTTAAAATCTAAAGAACTAGCTCGGAACACGTGGACAAGTGTAGATTGTAGTCTACTGATTATAAAAAGGAACACGACGAGACGAGCGCGGACGCGTTTCAATTCGCGAAAGTATTGTCAGGACACACCTTTCTCATTCTCACTAAAATTCTACGAAACACATCATTTTATACGTGTATTTGACCATTCAGATATCATACGCGAGTATAGCTGAGAATTTTATAAGACGATATATTGTTTATTTAATTGTATATTATTTTATATTATTTATAATATTTATATTATAATTGTACAATATTTAATTCTATATCATAATGCACGGAAAGTCTGATGAGTACATTTTGAACTATTACTTAAAAATTACTTTGTGCGACTTGTAAGAAACGAGAACGAAACAGAGAAGCCTTACATTGCACGACAATTTTAAATGCTTGAAACAGAATATTGATGCGATAAAATGCTTTTAATTCTTTCACTGTTTTAAAATGATTATAAAATGATTTCACAGGTAAACTTTCAATTCGTTTTGAAAGTTAAGATTTCCGTTCTATGAGACAGTTTGATAAACCAGGTTACTGTAACTTGTTTTATCCTGCCATTTAAAACTCGCGCTTAACCTCTTCCTTATGACTGTCACAAAAAATTCCGATCGTCACGATAACTAATTACAAGGTATCTTTAAATTTATTGATAATTGGAGCTATCTAGAACACATCCTGTAATAGATAAACTGAAACGTTATTAATGTGGTTGTTACACATTTAAACGTTGAATAAAGTGTATACGTTTTCATATAATCCTATTTTACACCTTTCTCTGCTTTTGTGTCCGCGATAAACAACACTCGCAATCCTTTAATAGCTTACAGATCTAATATGCATAAGAATAATTTTATTGCAAGATTTGATATATTTTATTAGTATACATTCCGTTTCATTTTGGACTAAGTTATAGCCACACTCACATTAAAAAATTTCTTTCAGAAGTCTCATGAGGAGCCTCGCTTGAAACTTTGTTACTAACTTTAATGGCCTTATATGTTCAATACTGGAATATAACTGCTTCATATGTTATCTGAAAAAAATAATAAACGAATGTTAAAACTAGATTGTATCCAGTTCGTTGCAATTAGATTGGCAATTGGATACAGAATAAGCATACCTACCAATATCCTGTTAATCGAACGCAAACTCATTTCTTTTCGAGATAGAGTCAATTTTTCAGATGAAACATCTTTATATTTTTATATATGCTATTATTATACTACCTTAACTGCAAACAAAATCTTGTTTATTTAGCATTCTCAGCTAACTGAAAATGTTCTTAATCCATTCGAACTACGTTCTGACCTAGTGATCCCAATGTACTTTTAACCTCTCCAGGGATACTACCACGTATGTGTACATTTAGTTTTCTTAAAATTATGATTATTCTAAGTGTAAAGAAAATGAGAATCGGTTGAAAAAATATACGCTACAGAATCCCTTAGCAATACCAACAAAACCTCATCGAATAAAATGTGATGGATGATAAATAAAAAAGAAACAATTAAATAGATTGTTCCCTACTAAAAAAATTTAACTCTGGAGAGGTCAACAAATTTTATTAAACCTAATCTTCCGTATGCAGTTGCAATATTATATTTAATATATAGCTGATAGTGTAATAGAAAACTCTCAATCAGTAAGTACTGCAACATATTACTCACAACAAAATATTTCCCAAAAAATTACTTTATATACACACATATCAATCTTTAATCAAGTCAATACAGAAGCCATCTTTCAGTTATTAGTCTCAATACTGAAATTATCGAAATTAAAACTAAATGATAAAGTTTACATCGACTGACAAAAGTCAACATTTTATTAAGTTTATTTGAAGACCAGCCGATGCAGCAATGAAATGTGATCAAAGAAAGTCTTAATGAACAAGATCTAGTTAAATGTTAATAAACTACTATAATTGTAAACTATAATTAATAAACTACATAAATTCTACCACACGAACATACAATGTAAGCCATGGTATATAGGACTAGCACTTTTCAGAGATTTCATAGTTTTTGTTAATAGATATCATTGTGACGATTACAACTGAAATGTTTCACTAGCAAGAGTTAATTTTATTTTCTTATTTGCTGCAGTGAGGACCAAAATTCCAACACCTTAACCATGTTATATGGCAATGTCCAAATTATGAGAACAATCATATTACGCTAGAAACAAAGCTTCTCAAAGATAGGTACTATTTTCCTCTCTATATTAGTTCCTTTTCATGTTACCTTGACATAAAGGGACTATGGATAATTTATAGTTTTCTTAGATAATGCTCCGTAAGAATATAGAAACTAACAATAAATAATTCGGAATATATACATGTATACGTATGTAACAACTTTGTATGCGCTAATAAACCATCTGTTTAAAGCATTGATAAGTAAATAAACATGTAAATTAAGAATATCTTTAATTCTTTCGTTCCATATGAATACGACAAATTGAATTATGAATTGTCCTAAAAGATAAGTTAAGAGTAGCCTGCGGATTTCGTGCATCGTGCGAAGAGTAAATAAGCGTAAAGACAAGACAGTAAATGCAGAAGAAAAATTAAACGATACAATTAAATTTTTTCAATCTCTTCTAAACGTTATGGACTAAAATCAATTTCTATTTAATGCCTGCTTCTTGCAATTAAGTTAGAGAAGATTTATTTTGATTAGAGATCCACGATTTACTTATAAGAAACATTACATAATAAAAATTGCACTGTATATTCTTGAAATATACTCAAAAATGCATACAAAACATCAAATTCCTTGGACTATAAGAATTCTATTCTGTCTGATAAAAATCACCTAAAAACGACGCACCGAATGAAGGGTATGAATAATACTAACTTTTACTAGTTTTCAAAATTCATTCTTATCGCAATATATTCGGAAGAAGCTAAATATAAAGAATTAAAGTATCGACCACTATAGTAAATCTTCATTCCTTAGTTTCAGTTTCATTAATTAAATTGGGTATTTCGATTTTGTTTGAATTTTTGGACTTAATTTTCAGCAATTTTCAGCACGCATTAACACGTTGACGCCGGCGCGGATATTCGCGGTCCGTTCCGTGCGGCGGCGCTTCAACTAGCGGTCCGCTGCATGGGGCGGCGTGGCACCAAATTATACTGTTTAATGCTTGCGCTCTAATACCCACTACCTGATTCGAATAGACTGAATTTCCAAAATTCTGACGTGGCCCGCGGGTGGTCTAACCTGCTGATAGGACCCGCGGTGGCCAGTCGCTTGATCCTTTAGCCGAAGAACTTCTCACTAAGAGAACATATATTTGCGGTACAGTGAAAATGAACAGAAAATTTCTACCGCCGCAAGCAAAACAAAAACATAAACGCGGCGACATTATATCTCTTGAAAATCGGAACGGCGTGAAATTTTTGAAGTGGACCGACAAAAGACCCCTGTGCATGTTAACCACTTCGAAATCTCACAATTGCGCTATTATTCGTGGCAAAGGTGATAAATTAAAACCAGATACCGTTTTTTCTTACAATAGTGCGAAAAAGGGAGTTGATATATCTGATCAGATGTGTTCCTATTATAAATCTTTACGGAAAACAGTAAAATGGTATCGAAAAGTTGTCATGGAGCTAATATGCGGGACCTCTTTAGTAAATGCGTGGTACATCCACAAAAAGTGGGGAACCAAACGTTACAAAATTTTAAAATTTAGAGAAAAAATTATTGATTTTCTATTGGAAAGTGTTGAGAATCCCCCTAGTGAAGAACTAATAGTAAGGAGACGGAAAAAACATTTTTTAAGTTCATACCAAGGATCCGCGAGGAAGATGAGGAAAAGATGTAAAGAGTGTTACAAACGCTTAACAAACTTAAAAGGAATACAGTATGCCGCAAACAAAACAAAAAAAGTAATGACCTTTTGTAGCAGTTGTCCGAATAAGCCGGCACTTTGTTTGAAATGTTTTAAAAAATTGCATCGGAAACATAAATAGATATTTTAAATGTATTGATTAAATTATAAGTTGTGTATCTTGTGTTCAATGTTTGATTATAAGGTAGAAATGTTAATGTATAATGTTAAATCAATAAAATTACATTTTGTACTACGTATTTTTTGATATACAAACGTGGCCCATCGGTGGGTCAGGCCGCCCCATGGGACAGTCTAGCATGGGCCACCGGTGGGTCAGGCCGCCCCATGGAACAGACAAGCATGGGCCACCGGTGGCCCATGCCGGCGTCAACGTGTTAAATTAGCAGTTCACATCGAATTCACGCAGAGAGTGCTATTTCAAGAATCGATGCTGAACTTACCATATATCTTTGTGAAGAACCTATCATCTTCGTCCAGCAAATCCGGCTCCTCGAAATGGTTCCCTTTACGATGCGAAGTTTAGACGAACCCCGTCTTCCACAAATTCGTAACTCGCTCAATCACGATTTTTCGGAGCCCCACGAGCCGCAAGTACCCCGTCGACGACCCGAATGAGCTTGACGACCGGCATCTTTTTGCTAGGTCAGAACGTTACGGGCCGTTCTACGTGGTGTGGTTACATTCCCCTCGCAATTAAAGCAATTAGTGTGGTCGAACGCAAGAAAGGGTTGAAAAATCCTAGTAGGTACACGACGCTCAACATTCTCGTTTCTTTCTGCCGTTCCGGCCGTGCACCGAGGAGAGTCTTCTCCCTCGGTGATGGCTCAGCGAAGCAAAGAGAGGAACACGTGGGTGTCCTTTATTTTCAGTCCTCGAGGAGGAGAGATTCTGAGATGCTTGCATTGTCTGCCTTGGGGAAGGACGAGCCAGGGGGTGAAACAAAGGGGTCCAGATGGTTGGGGGGACCCAGCATCTTCCTGGTTGTAATTTAAAGCGAGAGAGGCCACAGACGCACCGATGCACTATGGGGCAGAAAGCGCCCAAAAGCGGTAAAAAATATTCTCTGTGTGAAACCATATATATTTATGACTGTCTGTTTGATTTCTTATATTAGCCTCTTATATGTGGTCTTATTAAGAAAAATTAAGTAATTATGTTTACTTTTTTAACAATATTTACGAATAAAAATATAATTATGAAATACAAATATTAAACAGACAAGTTCCAAAATCAATTCGTAGCTAATTAACAACTAAAAAAATGAATCTTGAATTGTAACTTTCTGTAAAAATCTGAATTCTGTAATAAAAACTGGTTCAGAAGGATATACAGGGTATTCCACCTTCGGCGACACGGCCGAAAGGGGGGTTTTTCTATATAAAAAAAACAAATCGAAAATACGGGATAGAAATTTTTCATTCGAGGTTTTATTGCCAAGAAAATCGTCTTTGAATATTCAGCGAGTACGCGTACATGTAATTGTGGTTTAAAATGGTTAGATCTCGATAAAAGTAGCATGCCACTTATAAATAGTACCATTATTATTACTATGAGCATGATGTACTCTGTTATCTATTTTTTCCAAAGAATTTAAAGTGGACTTAAATGAAGATAAAGCATGGAAATAATTTAACTACTACCTTACAAATGCTGAATATTCGAAGTTAATTTTCTCGAAAACAATGCCTCAACTAATAAAATTTTATTCTTTACTTTCTATTTGGTTTTTTTACGTAGAATCGCCGCTGATTCTGAGATACTCTGTAAACTTTCCTATTCTTTATTAAATTATGTGCTTCATAAAATTGTTGTAGAAAAAGAAACATGTACAGTATGATTATACACTTTTTAAGGAGATTGCAATAGTTGACTAATTAAGGATAAATTTCAACTTGAAAAATTAATAATGTTACCATCCTTACGTTATTACGAAGCACGACAGTTCGCTTATTTTTACAATGTTACTGAGTATGCAGGATTTTTACAATGTAAAACCGCATTTGATTTACCTTGAAAATTGCATTTTGGCCAATCTTTTGAGGAGAAGGTTCCGCTGTGCGACGTCGCGACGCACAACACGATGCAGTCTCCTCCGGGATGATTTCGGCGACCCTCCTTGACTATGCAGAAGCATTTGGCTTGGCTTTCACCCTCGTTCCTTCCTTTCTGTAAACGTGTCCCTGTTTTGTACACACCCGCGACCCTCGATATTTCCGACGTACCGTCCGCTCGCAGACGCAGAGGGGAACACGCCGCTATCCGCCAAGAGTATATTTTCATTTGCATCCAACGCACGAAAGAAGTTACGAGCATTTCTCCTTTAACGGATATTCCGAGAAACGGGATGCTTGTGTTCCCGCAAAAGCTCGAGAAATAGTGCCGACAGGGTGCTTTGATGTCGTTTCTGCTTCTTCTAACTTTTCGGGTCAATTCACGCAACGCCTCCGTTCGCTCTACTTCCTCCTCTTCTGCCGCTTTTGGTATCCTCATTGTTCATTAGTATCTTCCAGTCGTATATTCCGGTAAATGCGTACAAATCAAAGATGGCGTTGCATATTCAGCGATATGCATTTGTCTTGTACCAGGTCTGAGCTTACTTAAAATAGAAATAGAAAATAACTATTTCAAATAACTTATTTCAGATCGTTGCTTAAAAATAAAAACAATATCGATTCATCTGAGACAAGGTTATTTTAAACAATAAATTATTCCATTATTTCTTTATTTCAAATCGACCAAAAGAAATAATGCTGTAAATAATAATGAACAAACAGATTTTACTATATGAAATTGTTCACAAGAATAATTTGTTTAAAGCAAAATGGTGTAAATCAGCCCCAAACATTATCTTCATAAGTGTTTCAAATGATTATTCGAAATAATTCTAAAATAAAATACCATGTTTTTTGAAACAATGAAATGTTATTTCAGCAATGGTCACAAGCATGAAAATAAATATGGAATAAAATAACATGTTGCTTGAAATGATATTTTAAATAATGTTGTTTTAAGTGTGCCCCTGATCTGTTTGATCAGCATACAAGTTATTCTACTCTCAATGAGACATTTCAGTATTTATTATAATAAATTAGTTAGTATTCTTGGGTCTACTTCAATTCGCCTAACATCCACACCCATCCAAGATTTAACATTGATCATCGACTTTCTTTGACTCGAGCGGAGCAGCTCGAAACTGATGGAAATCTTGACGATGGGACATCGCATTGTAAATCGTTATAAGAAAAATTTCTGCTGAACAAGAAGTACGTCACGGATAAAATTTTCCGCGTTTCTTTGTCAAGGAGAGCAAAATTGTGATCTCTGGTCCCTTATTATTAAGATTATGGTTCGATTTCATCGACACAGGCTGTCGTAGAACTCTGTTGTCGGAATAGATGCGAAAAAATGTACTGAAACTTTGGACATTTTCGAAGGTATAACGGAAGCAATGAAATATCTTGAATAATAATTATTTTTATATCTTTGATTATAATTATTATATCAATCGAACTTCGTAATCTGTCAAAGCTTGCTTTTAAAGAATCTCTTTCCAATTTCACATCAAACAGATTAAGTTTCTTGTACGTTCTAATACAGCGTTAGAAGCTTCATAGAATTGGTATATTTTGACGATTGGTGTATTTTGACGAGTCTGGCTCGTTATAGAGATTTCTGTTAATATCTTGTCAAGTATAAATGTTATTCCGTTCTTCTAAACTAAAATAAAATTCTGTCCTCTTGTCATCGGTATTTAACCATTTAAGTAAATGGAGAGAAACGCAATAAATATTTTTCCTTTTCCTTCTAAGAAATTATTACAGTAGAGAATGTGATCATTCTTGTAACTATGAAGAAAATAGTACGGCAAGGGGTTAATCAACATGATCACTATTTTTAACTTCTATCACTATGATTCTTTTCACAACTACGTTGATCAGCACTTGTTTGTCCTTAATCATTTTTTCAATAGAACGTTACGATTTATCTTTCTTGCATATCACAATGTACTTTTGTTCCTAGATTTTGATAAAAGACGATTCAAATTTTATTTCGATTAAGAAGATATGAATAACATTAAATGTTCGAACAATTAAATGTTTCTGCACAAAATTAATCTAAAAATGACTTTAGTATTGACTGAAGTACTTATAAGTAAACAAATCAATACTATAAAATTGAAACCTAGTATATCCTTTCAGTGATAGAACATTTGAATATAGTATAGCCTCAATTATACCAGAAACATCAATATCTGAATGCTTTATTATGCAAATAAATTGTACATTGAATCTTCGGCTATGAGAAAATACGTTTTAATATAAAGATCCTGTTCTATGAATACTCTCTTATTTGAATTTATATTTTATGATTATATATCTTATTAGAATACTGTATCTAAACACATAATAGGATAAAATTACCAACCATTACTCATTTACTGAATATTAGAGTTTCTTTCATTTTGTATTCTACCCATACGATAATTAATTAATAAAGATCACTAATACTAAACTTACCATGCGGAAAAATGACCGGTTTTACATTTTTTATTTAACAAATCGTTGAAATTATGAAGACTTTTTCTTATGGAACTATTGACTAACTTTCTTTGGTCAAGCTTACATTGCAATAAGAACGGCGCAGAATCAGAACAAATTCAGTTTTCTCATGTTTATTGATTAAAATTCGATAGATTTCATGCAGCCCATGAACTAAATTATCGTTAACCCCCTCTGGCATCTATTAAGTTCAAATAAAATCGATGATAATGTGACACCCCCAGAAAAGCATACTGTAATAGCGTATACTTTTTTACCTTAACACTACATCTACCGAGCATTAAAAGTAACGAATGTACGTTATTCTGTAACAGTGATAAGACTGAATTTATTTCGACTGTCCACAAACTTATATTACAATGAATATGTACATGGATTAAAAAATTCATTCGATCATTTCCTATAAAAGAGCTTTTACAGTTTCAGAAATTTAAAAATACAAAATGTCAAACCGGTCATTTCGACCGGCTTAGTGGGTATAATGTTAAATGGGCGTTTGTGTTTTATATATAAACTCCGATTATCTTTTTTACAAAATGCAAAAACGTCTTGGCACAGCGAAGGATTAGTTTCCGTTCAACGACAATGTCCGATGACGTCTCGTCGAGGTGAAGAAATCAAGTGTAGCGTTGAATGATCACGGACAACAAAGGCTCTCGGAAGAGTCGGGCGTGAAGGTGGATTATCCATCCTCTTCTTCCCGGGATAATGATCTGTAGCGGTCTTGTAGGATCCCCTGAATATATATTAATGCTCGTCCTTTTTTCGCTCGTGTAGATAATGGTGGGCTTCGCCAGGTCTGAGAGGGCGAGAGAAACGGGCGGGAGGGGGGAAAAAGGGCGAGAGGGAAAAACAAAAGTTGCATTCGTCGGAACACGGGAGCTCTCCCGACCTAAACGCCGAGCCGAGGCGGCCTCGGCAATAGCCACGGAAAAAATTTTTAATTGCTTTGTGGCGAGAGAAATTACAGACGGAGAGCCGACGCGACGCGATGCGACGCGGTGCAACGCGATGCAGCGCGATGCAACGCGACGGGTGCAACAACCCCCCTTTCAGCTGTTATCTAGAATACCTACGACGACGCATAGGAGGGCCACCTTTATCGATTCGTGTGTTTACCGGCCATACAGAATATCCACCTGTTAGACAAACCACGAGATAACCCGCTTTCGTGCGTTCCACGCGCATACTTCTTGTTTGGTTTACTCTGGCGCGTAGATTCGTGCCGATACGCAGATACCGAGAACACCGGAGACGCATTAAAATCTCTGTTCGTAATTTCTGGCGAATCTCCGGATTTTTACGGTGTCGGTAATGATCAATGTCTGACAACTTGCAACATTTTTAGATTGTTTCTTATCGCTAGATTCCGGATCTTTATTGAAAATAGAAATTGTTTACGTTAACTGTTATAAGTGGAAACCAGTCAGAAATTTCCTCTTTCCTTTACCAATTTTAAGAAGTTGAGAATAATGCACCCACATTTTCAAATTATTCGAATCTTTACATAAAATCTGAAAACAGGCAGATCTCAATATTTTCTGATTGATAAATCCGGCAATCCAGTATTGTAAGTAGATCACCCGACTACATTAATAAAAACAATATTCTGTAAACAAGCTTCACAATACTGACTTTTTATTCAAGCTATTAAATAGCTGCATTTATATTTTTACGATAGGAGTACTTTACTATACTTATGAATATTCATCTTTTAGATTTTTTGTAGAGGGCAGACTAAGTCATCGGAAATTCGAACAAATATACTTTTTTTATTCAAGTTCGTAACAAAATAAGAAATCAAATTTTACGACGTTCTTTACATTTATGCATATCTGAGTTGGGAATTATTTGAATTGTTTCGAATAAATATTTATCTGTGATATTTGCCCGAGTGAACACTTTTTAGTCGGATATTTTTTACGAATAACAATTATTTGAATAATTATGCAAATAATTCTTAATTGTTTTTCTTTTTACGTAATTTTATGATATCATTATATTCGAATTCAGTTGAATTTTAAATACTTCTAAAAGTATAAAATTGCCGGTTATCCTTCGGCATAATTGATGTAGTATTAATATTTACGACGAAATTAAATAAAAACATATATATTATATTGTATAATTTTAATTTAAACCGATTATTTTCCCTATGATTTCATGTACGAATGAGTTATGTTCTATCAAGTCATGCTCGTCATGTACATTATGTTCTATCAGGTAGAGGTCTTACTCGATACTGTCGAAATAAATTTTATTCATTAATCTTCATCTCCTATCCGTCATCCGAATAAAATCCTGTTCAACTCTTATGCAGATAGAAATTCGTTTTATTTTTACTATATGCTTGATGTTAAACATTAATATACTTAGAAAAAAAACGGAGTTGTAGAATGATGTACTTAGCGATGCACGCGAAGGATCGAAGCAGCAGATCACTAAGCAACACGAGTTTAATGGACAATCCGTAGTAGCGTTAGAACATCAGTAAATTACCTATCAATGACGTTGCCACCAACGTACGAACGGTTTCGCTTCTGTTATTCAGATTATAGGGTTTTGATAAACACCTAGTAAAATCGGAAGATTTACATCCACTCGTCGCCGGACATTTCTGAATTTTTACAAGCTCGTCATAAACTAACCGTGTTTCCGTTTGGCAACAAATTAAAGGCGTTGTCATTCTTAATAGGGTAATAATGAGAGTTGGCAAAGACATATGGAGGATGCCACATAGAATACGATACGTCGCAATAAGTTTTTGAGATGCTACTTAATCGCCGTGATCATCGCAACGGGCTAATAGAACGTCAAAGAGATTGCTAGTCGGCATAAAATGTCTTTGAAGCATTTGTTACAGGCTCTCGCATGTAACACGCTATAAAAGATACCGGCTAATTATACGGCGGTGCACCGTGTTCATCGGCCATTTCGTTTGCATACTCCACGTGCCCTTTGGTATTGCAATAAATTTGCAGTAGCCGCGTATAGAATCGTGCAAACGACTGGATCCCCAAGAACGCTTTGGACCCCGGGTTTCATGGTGCACGTGAACACGCGTTAATCGGAATCCAATTTTAATAAGACTGCTTTAATAGGCGCCGTAGACGCTGCGCGCAAGATAGTTAATTAACTTCGAACCTTCGTAGAATACCATGTTTTAAACAGTTATGCTTATTGCACTGTTTTACGAACATTGGGTTCGAAACAAAACATAAAAGAAAACGATACGAAAATCGTACATATCGAAAAGAAATTATTCTTTGTTCCACGTTTTTCTGCTTAAACGTAATTCTGAAGGAAATGATTCAATTATATTTCTGCAAAATAGCATATTGTTTCACAATCGTTATTATCAGACTTAGAGTACTTATGCAAGTTTCCATTTTCGTACTTTATATTATGGAAGTGAAAATATGGATCACAAAGAAAAAAGGAAAAATACACAACGTAATACAGAGCTTCAATGAACTAATCCCACGCAACAATATGAACAGGAAAGTATACTATATCAAACTATACTGTCGTAACTAAGGACAGGCAACACCAAACTAACACACGAATACATAATTGCCGCCTTAATAGCCTAGGTCTATATAAAGGGCACAATAAAATTTTACAGAACAGAGAATATACAGGGTGTCCTATAAGTCACTCACAATCGAGAAATAATAGTTTTCTGAGGTTATTCGAAGTAACTTTTTCTTTAGCGAAAATGCAATCCGCGGCTTTGTTTACGAGTCATTAAAAAACAACACTGTTCAATGAGAGGCGAGTTCGGCTGGTCCTAAAGCTGAGCCAACGAACGATCTAAGCTCAGTTCCACTCATTGACTCAGTCGTTTCGTACCAATTGATCTCATCTCTCATTAGCCAAGTGTTTTTGTTAAAATTTTATAAACGAAGCTGTGGATTCAATTTCCACTAAGAAAAAAGTCACTACAAATGATCTCAAAAACCCCAGATTGCCGAATTCGAGTGACTTTTGGGACACTCCACATACGACAAATGATCGCCAAGGACCTACATATAAGGCGTCCATCCATCTACGACGTCATTATAAAAATATAATAGAAATGCTATTAGTTCTTGTTAACCCTTTACAATCGAAACCCTTTTAACTATAAACCCAAAATAGTTTTTCTAACCTACAATGTTTTGATTTAATTATTTATTTAGTACATACGAAATTGAATCTACTGACTCGTACAACAGTTACATTTTTAATAGTTTTTTTAAATATAATCATGTCAGGTAATTTAAAGATTATATTGGAATGTGACACAAATTTTTATTCGTGCTTCAGAATGACCCTTCAAGTTGAAATTAAAAATTTCACTCATTTAATTTTTTTGAAATTAAAAAATTTATACAGACCATAAATTCATAAGGATCCGCAATCTATATAAGAACTATTACTACATTGCGAATGTTATGCATTTACAATAAAAATAAATGGGTTAAATAGAAAACTGAAAAGATGTTGTGAGAATTTTTTAAATATTGTTATGTTTTAAACTTGCTTATTATTAAAAGAGCAAAGACATTTTCATATAACGTATATTTCTTACAATTAACTTTGAGAAGTATTATTTTGCATGAAAATCCATAGTCGTAGTTATTACAGCAGTAGGTGAAGTGTTGATATATGTTGTTTAACAATTGAATAATGGCAGAGAATCATTCAATGAAATCATCAAGTGCAATGAAAACAACGAGTGGAACGTGATTTTTCTTGTAGCTTTCATCATTCGTAATTAAGGGAGAAGATGTAACAGAGAGGACGATGAGATGACTGTCTACCATGTGACTTCATAAAAAGGTATTATTAACTCGCATGGTTTGCCATACGCTTTCTTTTCTAAATGCGGCGCCAGACAAACGTAGACATTAAAGACAACGGTGATACAAGACAGCTCGAGTTCCAGCGTTGTAAAAATATTTAGGTTTTATTTCGCCTTCGACCCTGTGCTTGGTTGACTTAACCACATGCTGTAAATGTGTGACTGTTTTGTAACTTTTTACCATTATTGTCGTGCATAAAGCAACTCTCGTGTCGACAGATTTGGCTTGCTCGTGCGTCATTTATACCATAACCTTCCACGTTTCTGCGTAACTATTGAATTTAGAAGAAAATCTATTATCAAATCGATTTCAAAATCAATTTATTTACCAAACGTGATTCACAAACTTATGATTTGTAAATTTTTGAGTAACTAGACTACTGCAAAATATTGTATTACTCTGCGATTGTAACTGTTATTAGTAAATTACGTGTCCTTACATAAAAGAAAAATTCTGTTTAACAATTGCAGCAAACAAGAGCTGCATAGGAGATTCTCTCTCTTTAATAATTTTAGAGTCTTTCTGTAACTTCGATATTATCTCTTCCTTTTTACATAAATACATAAAATTAGCCGGGTAAATTTGACCCAGTCTATTTAAATTGTCACTTATTCACTCAATTTTTGCTAATTAAATAAAATCGTATTGCTGATACACAATATTACGATGAACAACTATACAACAATATTTTAACAACTATATAATTAACTATGATTCTAATTACTCTCAGCTTTATTCAAGAATATTTGAAAGCATTTTTCTGAAGATTCTTCTGTTCCTAATGTAACAGCAATTTATTGAATTTAATTTCTGTAAATTAAGGAACTAATTGGCGATTAAAAGTACACTGGGTTAAAATGAGCCTGTAATCGCAGTCCGAAGATTAATAATTGTAGCAACTCGAAAATAATGTGACAGTATTTTCAACATCCAACGATTTAACAGTTTAGTGTTCATTGTTATTACAAATACACAAAATCCGCAATCACCGGCATCGTCAAATGTATAGTTGTGAAAATAAATCCATTGTCCACAAGTTTTGTTATCGAATAAATCCAAATCCTAGCATGGTGATATGAGGAATAATACAATATTATTCCTGCCAACTTTGCTATCCAAATTCCGTTATCATTGTTAAATCCGGGGAACAAAGATGATAATAGGGACTACGAAGCTCCCATCGATTTTTTTATGTGTGTACAAGCAATCTGGCGTATCGATCGAATGGCGACTCAGGATGTTCATTATAGTTGGAGTGCTTCTTCCTCATTTCCTCTTCCTGTGTGGGTAACGCCCTATAGTGATATGTATAGGGCTTGTACCAATGCACGGAATTATATAAATACTAAATCCCGCGATTGCCGTTTAATCTCGGGAATATCCTGACCTTGGCTCTTTTCAGATGCTAGACAGCATTTAATCTGAAAGCAACGCATCGCTGGTCTACTCTATTATTAGGAGAACGGAGAGGTATCGCTTTATATTGCTACCGGTTTCGTCCGACGCAATTTCGCAGCCACCAACACGTGTTCGCGTATTGAATGCAAAGTAGCCATCTTCCGAGACTCGACCGTATATTTGCAAGCTGTACGCTGTATGAACCTTGGTCCGTTAGATCGCATGCCTTTCGGCATATTCACTGATAATTCATTTATAAGGAAAGATAATAAGTAATTGGAGCAATCATAATTATTTTAGATTGCAAAAGGCGAAATAGGGTAATCGAATTGTATGTGTAAAACATCTTAGAAGCTCGTAATGAATATCATTAGTAGTAGTCTAATGGAATTTATTGTGAGTGAGTGTCTGTATTGAAGATCTGTGCTAGATAAACACTTCTTTTATTGCAGAGAAAATTGCAATTTTATTACATGTTTATGTTTTACTTTATTCTTAATACTATTGCAACCTTGCAGATATTTCGAACTTGGTTGACGATTGTAGCACCTAACTTACCATATACATCATTGAAACATGATTTAATTTCTCTTTAAGTATATTTTTTTCTAACGATCTTTCTGTAAAGAAATGTTTTCATGAAATAAATCAATATTCATGCAGTTGATGACAAGACAACATTGTTTATATAGAAAAATGATAATCAACACAGCGAAAATGATAATTCATTTGTTAAGAAATAACTGATGAAAATAAGTGAAACCGTTGTGGATAATACTTAATATTTCGTTGTATCCACTTTATATTTAATTATCGTCATCCTGTTTCTCGATAATTATGTTATATTTTATTATACATATCATATTACATTATACTACTCTACATCTCGCTACACTATATTATTCTGTATTGTTTATAGCCTCAGCTAACTTCAATTTTTTAAGCCATTTAATTTATTGTCCGTGTCCTCCTTTTTTGATTATATGAGTAAATAAATAAATGGTTTCGAAAAATCTTTGTATATTTTTCTCCTTTCTCATATATTCATTGCACGTTTATACCAGAAAATTGCAATATATTCAGTGTAATATAAACATTATAAGATTTCTGGAGCGCTTATTCTATTGTACTTTGAACACTCGCACAAGTTCTACGAGTGTATACGCATTTGCAATTTAATTATCACAAATGCAAAAATGTTGATTATCTTGCAAATGTTTGTAATGCATTATTTGTCTTATACCGTATTTCATGTTGATATCTTTCAAGTCTGTGTGTTAATCAACAATTACATTATGCGGCTTAGAATATCCTTGACTTATGACTAATTACAGAACTAATTACAAGAAGCTTCCACTCGGAAATAAACAAATGAATGGCGTTTGAATATGGCCAAAGGGCGAAGTTCTAGGCCGATGGCCTTACTATTTATCTGCTAAAGTAAACATAGCTGCTTAAGAAACTTATCATTATATGGCCACTATCAAAGATTAAATTCCATCTGAAGTGACAAATATTTAGTCAGAGACTGTCTTCGAGGTTGCGAGGTTACTATCAAAACATTGTATTGTTTGAATAAAAGTGCTTTACCATAATTGACAAATAATGCATTACACGAATAAAAAACCTTCCAAATAATTGTATGATTTGGGATAAAAAAATGTATGAATACAATCGCAGTTTTAAATCAGAATTGAATTCAATTTCTAATACAAAACTCTGAATAGTTGTTCTAAAATATAAGTACTCAACAAATGGAAACATTGCTTTCAGTATCATATTGTATTTTGGAGTAAATAACAGTGTATATAGCATATAGTTTGCCAAATATTTTATAAGAGAAAATCAAATGTTTTACCGACTCCGTAATTGCCATTTTGTATTATCCACCTCTGCTTTGTTTCATTATTTTGTGTACATATATTATTTAATTTCCCTTTCCATATTCAACTTTGTCTAATAAAAATCTAATGTTTTACATAATATAAGAGTATGTACTTTTACTAAATAACATGTATTATTGTATTTATTCTCTCAACAATTATTCCTTAATATTTGTAGTGCTGTCTAAAATGATAGACTGCATTAAACGTACTTTATTTGTTTCTTAAATTATATTCTACAATTCATTATTGAATTAACCCACAGAAATAACAATATTCTTTTCAAATTCTGTCGAACCAAAGAAAGCATATCAGTAATATTTACACATTTTCAATGTTACATTCATATTTGCTAATATAATATTCTATTATTTCAGTCCATAGAAGCCATCCCATTTTACTCCATATCTAAACGCGAAGTACAGCAAAATTTATGTAAAAATCAAATAATTTACGGTTGATCTTCCGATCAGTGTATCAGAGTAGAAATATTTATAAGTAATGTCCTCTTCTTAAATTTTTGTTTTTGTCAAATTTAGCGAATATTCCAAATTTTGATCTGTTATAAAAAAGCGAAATCACCGTTTTACCACTCTTTAAAACAACGCTGTCACGTTTTGACATCCAACACACTAGGATGTACAACAATAATAGCATTTATGACATTGTTAACCCTTTGCACTCAAATGGTGACTCTGAGGCACCACTAAAATTATTCTATTGCGTTCGATAATAATTTTTATAATAATAAAGTTGAGATTTAAAAAAATTGTAGAGTAGTGAAATTGTTGCTATAAATCGCAAGAATCAATTTCGTAGGCGTAAAAGTGCACTTTATTGTACAGAATAGAAACACTATGAGCCAGGAGAATTATTACATATTTTTAGATAAAATGGCTTCGAGTGCAAAGGGTTAATCTTTCAATAAACCCATAGAATGTCTAATGCATGCTTCATTTACAGTTTGGCTTGCTATTTTTTAATGGTGCACTTAAATTATGCCACAAGTACGCCATAAGTGAGAAACTTGAACAATTGGCTTGCAGAAGAAAAAAATTAAAAATAATGATATGTTTTCAACTTTTTTATCTAAGTGTATAAGAAAATTTAGAAAATTTATTTTGAAAATCTCGTTAATTTATAAGCATGCTGAATATTTGATTGAATTCCACTGACCTCATTATTAAATTTTAAGCATTGAAAGATCGCAAAAATCGTAGGTCTTCACAAGTTTCAATCTAAAGCGGCTAATTTTTACATATTTCAATGAGTGCAACTTGACTGTAGATCAGCCGATGTCAACGAAAATTTCAATATCTAGAGGATATTGTATTTGTTACACCAAATGATTTTAAAATGATTAGAATCAAATGGCTTTTATGAATATCCTTAGGTAAACTCATAATAAATATAATGTATATGTATAAATATTCTGAACTTAACCGAACATGTTGGTTTTTCAGTTTTTATAGTTGATGCAAAATTGAACATCTAGAAAATGGGTTTATAATATGAGACAGTACTATTTTCCTAAGAAAGAAATTAAGAAACTGTTTGAAAGTATTAGTAATGCTTTTATTATTGCAGATGCTATGTAATAAGATATTTTCATACAGTTTTATACAATTTTACAGTAATCAAAAATGTAAAATTTGTCCTCGAAACCTGTACAATCATTATGGGCCCACAATTGGGAAGACATACATCGAATCTACAATTCTCCTTCAGAGTTTTCTGAGAATTTAATATCGCAAAAAATGCATACGACATCATCATGTGCTAATTATAGCTATCTAAGTCCTTTGTCAACATCAATATCAATCGAATCATTTGATACCAATTGCGTTCTTAACATATATTCACTCGCATGACGAAAATTCGGCATTTCGCAAACAATCACCAATAGCCGAATTACGAAAATTCATCATTTGTATATTAAAGAAAGTATGTAATTGATTTTTATTCTTTTTTTTCTAAACAAATTTAATCCTAATTTCTACCAAAGAGAGGTATAATTATAACCATCACTGAAAAATGTATGATTTTTAACAAGTTACATTATTTTTATATAGACCATATCGAATAAGTGACGAATATGTGTTAACTTCTTCATCTTATCTGACGACTTCCTCTTTTATTTAAACGAGGTTCGATCTTTTTAATTTCGAAGTGATTTCATTTCATTTTGATATGCCAATGTTATCATTCTTGAATCTTTCTACCGACTTTAACAGCTGGGATGGGTGTTCTGACATGCGAACTTATTATAGAAGATGTTCTCTTTGAAGTACTTGGAATTGACCTCAATTCATCTTCGCAATAATTTTTTCTTAGTTTTTCACTTTTTTATCTAATTTTGTTTATGGCATTTGAAAAAAGTGATTAAAGAATATATTGCCCAGTTATAGCAACATTTTTTATTATATTGTAACAATATGAGAAAGTTTCATATTCGTAGCAAGTCAATATTTCACATTCTTGTTATTATTTCATAGCTAAAGGCATAATGTCCTAAAAGTTCTATTAATATTCTTGAACTATGATTAACATAGAATAACTTACCTTCTCTCTTGTTTAAAAAAACAGTAAATAAATAACAAACAGTTGAACATAAGTAAGTACGTACAAAATAAGAAACGTCGCGTCAAAAATAAGAATCGTCTGGAAAATAAATAGAGGACGGCAAATAACAATGACTTTTTACCAGATATTGCAAAAATCATCCAAATACTTCGTTTCATTCATTATAATATTTATTTATATTATATATAACTCAACACTGTTGTATCCCACTTTACTACCCTACCCTGTAACTAAGTTATCGAGACCTACAAAATGAATTCTTTAAATGTTCATCATTGACTCAGGTGAAAAAGTTGAAAAAACATCAGTTTTTAATTCTTTTATCATGGCAACTACTTGTAATTTTTGAAAAGAATATTTTAGCCATTGTCTAGTAAACTAATCCTTCTAACATCCTAAACAAGTTTACATCTCTTGACCCGACTATAAAAAAATTCTTCCGTTTGTAAAGCTGTACAAATACTTTGTACATTGAACAGTGTGCAGAAAAAAATGATCGTTCCGAAAATCTTAAGACGCCTTATTATTTTGTCGACCGGTGGTCGGTGGTTATACCCCTAATACCATTACCTGGGTTCCGTTGGAACGAGACCGATCGGTTGCGTAACAGTGGATCGGCAGAGGGAGCGGTGGGGGATGCATTGTGCGTTATCATTGGACTGATCCGTTTGGGGCTCTTTAATTCCAGCACGAAAACAGAAACGCTCGTCACGGCCTCGACCCGAGCAAAAGTTCGTCGAGGTTGCCAAGCCTGAGGCCGGTCTATGTTCTCTCTGGAACTCGGAGCCAGGACTCGAGAAAGGTCGAAGCTTGCCGGAGGTAGTCGAGCGACGTCGAACGGCGTCGAGCGGCGTCGAGCGGTCGCGTCGAGAGCCGAACCCCGAGAGTCTGCGGAACGGGCGCACCGCAATCGAACAGCATCGTCAGTCCCTCACGGTGAGCCGGTTCAGTTGGTTTCCTCTGCTCGTCTCCGATCGTTGATGCGTTGTCTGCGACGATCCGCTCCGTTTTAATAGGAGCCGACTGCGTGAACTTCTCTCTTTCTCTTTCTCTCTCTCTCTCTTTTCCTCTCTTTGTCTCTGTCTCTATTTTCCGTGTACCGAAAATCTCATAGTGCTTCTCTCCCACGTTTTCACCCGCCTCGTGTAAACCGCGCACCGGTGACGAACGATCACAGTGCGTACGAATTATTGTTGGTGGACACGAGAGCATTTGCGAGCACCGGCCTGTTCTGTTTGTGGATTTCTACCCCCTGCCTGCCAGTGGATTACCCGACGTCCCGCCAAGGCAACTTTTCTCAAAGGTAGGAGAGTACCTTCAACTTCTATCATCGGCAGTCCAAAACGCGTTTCCGTTCCGCCTAACCTCCGTCTTGTATGACTCCGATTTTCCTAAGATTTCAATCGGTTGCTTGTCAAAGCATCAAACGTCCGCGGCTGTCACAAGAGATCGACGAGTCAGACCTTGAGCCGAACGTGGTTCAATGCTTCTTCTCGCTGCGAAAACGTGTTCGCCCGATCGGGGTAAAGATCCTTTTCGAAGCGGCGTAATTACGACTCGAATGGATAATGGAATCCTGCTACGAAATAGTTCAAACGGAGGTTCGCGTGATTCGTTTAATTGACGGTGAGTCAAGTTGAAATTGCGTGTCAATTTCTGCGACGTGCTCAGGTAAATCGACCCAGTTCTCTTGACCATTGTCGGTGTTTTCTATCAGAATGGACATGGCGCTTAAACCGTATTGCTTACTTAGCCCGCTGTGTACAATGACATATCGAATTTGAAATGGGGAACGGTTTTGAATAGGACTCGCTTGAACCGAATATTTTCATTTCATCTGATTGATTATAACGAGAGTGTTCGGCTGCGTATCGAATAATTAACCCTAGAACAACCACATGGAGTTACCGGTGCTCCACAACATTTTTAAATTGTCTACAAACGTGTAAATAAATATTAAAACATTGAGATTTTCCTCGCCCTACTAACTCGCGTCGTACTTCATATTTTCTACCTTTGAGAAAAATAAATAATATTTTTATTATTAAGACTTTATTTTGAATCACTTGCAATCCCGCGATGCCACTTATGCCGAGAAATGGAAGGGGTCGTTCTAAGGTTAAGAATATAAAACAACAAAAGTGATCAAAAATATAAAACGACAAAGAAGATACAAACGGCGAAGTAATTAAAGACATAAAACGACGAAGTTGAAGTTGAGTTTGCAGACGGCAGTGCGCGAATTATGTCTCCGTCTCTTTCCATTGCGCGATACGTCACTGTCCAACCACCGTGTGCAGTCATTGGTTGACCGGAGATTTTTAATAATTCAAAATCTTTGCCGCCATTCCGTCGCTCCCGGTGTCTGCCCTGTTTCGTCCCGTGGAATTGTTCTCGAAAATATCTACAGCACGCAATCGATCGGCGCGTGCACGCAGAACCGCCTAGGGCCGTCGAAAACCGCGCGCAGTCCCTGGAATCGATGCAAATTCGAAGGTGTGCGAAAGGAGGATTCGCGAAGATGGAAAAAGACGTCTGGACAGGTGACAAATACGTCGGGCCGGATTAGGGGACGGTTAATAACGGAGTCATTAGAAAAGTGGCTGCGGGCTACGAGCATGCACCTCGGATGCAGCTCTGGGTGTCTGGTGCAGACTGATCGAGGAAAATAGTATAATAGCGACTTAGGAACACCCGGAGTGGAATTAACGCTGTTAAGGGATGCCGGAAATAGGTGGTATATTTATCGATCGGGCATGTCCAGGGCCTAGAGACGAAGCGTGCACGCACTGACTGGCAATTACGGTCTGTGATCTATAATGGATGGTCGTTTAAATCGTAATGCGAGACATCTCTGCGACCCGGCGCGCAAATAGTCACCCTGCCTAAGCTCGGCTGCCCTTTGTGAGAATCAACGAAGCAGTTCGAAGTTTTCTGTTAAACTAGGTGTTGACAGTTAAACGACGAGCTCCTTCAGCCCCCAAAATTATGCGAAACGTTATTTTCTCGGTACCAGCCAAATCCCGGCTCTGCTACTCCGGGCTCTTGGACACTTTTCAAGCGAGCATTGTTTATATTTTGCTACAGTTCCCTTCCCGTTATTAATATACGGACAGATGCGTACTTTGTTTTGCTAGGATGGAGTCAGTCAAACTCACTTTGATATTTTGAGAAAGAAAGTCGGTGGAAGCGTAGGAGCGGCTACTTTATTAGCGTCGGTCGGTTGCTCCACTCCCTATATCTCGCTTTATATTTTAGCCGTCGCGTCGTCCCGTTCCTTCTCTAATAAATTAGCCGCCTTGTTATTTCGAGTATCAGCGTTCGCCGATTCTCCGCCGATTTGTTTGCTCCCAGCTGTTCCATCGATAGTCGTGGATGCGAATTCGTGTTGATATTGACGAGGCAAAGGAATCGCGGACGTTGGCTAGAGATCTAGGAATGATATAAACATAAATTAGTTTAAAAGGCATGGTTACTATTTCTGGGGTTACTTAGCGATCTACTTCGCAGACGAGTCATCGACAGCTCAAAAGTGTTAAGCGCTGCTGCGGGCTATTTCCTCGACCGCTTGAAAGCCCCTTAAATCGTAGTCTTATTCGGTTACAATCGGAATGCAGGTAGATCTCTATTTTAAGTTCCGAAAATTTATGTGGTAATTATTTAAGCTATGAGATTAAAAATTTTTGTGACATCTCCTAGAAAAATTAAAAAAACAATTTCGACATTTTTTAATGATATACTTGCTTGCGCATAATAGCTACTTTCAAGATAAATTCATCTGCCTGCGATAATAAACATTTGATGGACGCTTATGACAGTACACACAAAATTTTATTGATAATTTTATGTTTAATTTACAACAGAGATGTATTATTGTTAACATATTTGTACAACCATTAGTGACGTAAGCCCACTTTTTATTGTCGATCTTTAAATTCACTTTTAAAGTGGTTATTATCCTCCACGGACAAATAAGATGCAGCATACCATTTAAAAAGACCAAGTTGACTTTCCTATCTCGCTAACCCTTTCTAAAAATATAATATTGAAGTGACCATGCTCCCACCTTCGCAAATTTATGAAAGTTTTGTATAAAATAATTGTGATATTTTAAAATTCTCGGTATGTATCTGTTTTATTTATTAAATTACTGTGTTTCTATCCAATTTTTTGATCGGTTGAGATCATGGTAATTTCGTTAACACCGCACTATAACATGTTATTTCTTGTATAACTTTATTTACCATATTCCTATACTCTTGCAGTAGAATAACGAATTAGACTTGCGGTGAAGATTTCATAGATAATATATTAAATATGAATGCCATTCCGTTCTTCAGTAGCTGCGAGAGGTTAATAGAATTTTTGACTGAACTCTATACATATAGAGAAAGGTTCAAAATCTTTTAAATAATAATTTCAGAAGAAACAGTTCCCTTAGATTAGCCCAAATAAATTGTCGAAGTAGGGGCGAAGTTGCTGTCGCTTTAGAACATCTTTTTAAATAATTCTTACTGTCAATCTACGGTTCTGTAAGGGCCATTGGAATACTTTTTTTAAAGAAAGTGTTAAGATGTTCAGATTCGTATTTGGGGAGTATTTGAAAAGATCGGTTTAATCCCACGTTGGCATTTGACTGCGATTTCTCTGGAGTGTAGACAACAGTACTCGTTTAGCCAAGTGTCACGTAGGAACTTGTTGGGAGCAAGTGTCACGTGGCAAACAGTATTTAAATTATCGTGCATGTGTGAATGCTCGGCCCGAGAAATGAGCGTCTGATCAGACTCTGTCCAGCATGCAAATCTTGTTGCTCGTCTCAGCATTGTGAATCGTGACAACATGTTTTTGCCAATATTTATATTCCATAAAATAATAATGTACTATTTAAATTCTTTGAATATTTCCTAGAGCTTTAAGAGCGCGGAATAAGGACTGCAATGAGATGTTTTGATTAGATACTGGGATTATGGAATTGTAAATTTGTAGCAATTTATTAACACTCGTTTGACCTTTAAGTTGATTTGATACAATTTTTACGGATACTGAATAATTTCCTTTAAGAATCAGAATTTGAAAATTGTTATTTGAATAACATATGTCTGACAATTTTAAGGTATACATATAGGAGAACTAACGTATGTAAGAGAAGTGTCTTAAAAAATATCCTCCCATAAATTGATAAATAGAATTGCAGAAAATCCAAGGTATACTCAGTTATATTCTTGTTAAATAAGTCAACAAAAAAAGAATTCACGGAATTAATTATTTATTGTTTCAGTATAGTAACTTTTTATTGTCATGTCAACTCGATATAGAAGGTGACATTGAATTGTAGGTATCTTTAGTACATAATTCAGCATTGTTAAATGTAATAAAAGAAAATTCACCAAATTGTTTGTATTTTCTTACTAAAATGTTAAAACTGAGAACATTTTATGGGAATTTACGAACCACTTAATTTACTTTTTTGATTACTAGAATGAAAGTAAATAAAGAACTGTGCAGAACACTCATGCAATCGTGATATTAAACCAGAATCTATTTTCGCAGTCGGCTGCTTTTAATGTTAATGCGAGTGCTGCCAAATCGAGCGACAAAACGCGCCTGCTCGCACCAGGCCTAAAACTAGTAACCGAGAAGAAACTTTCCACGAATGATTCAGAAGATGTTTCGTAGGACACCCCACGTAGTCACCCTCTGAGTAATCCGCAAACAAAACGCGCGAAATATCGCCGAAGTCACTACCAATTGTAGTTCTTGTTCGTCTGTCTAGAGAACGCTAATTAAAGAGACGTTTCATCAGTACAGATGAAGTTCATATCAACTGTTTGACATCCTAAACTTTAAATATTCACAGATTGATATTTAAATTCGAATGTTAATATCTATAAACTGGTGTTTAAGTTAAAATGTCATCATTTATAAACTGGTATTGAATTTGAGATGTCAACATTTATAAACTGATGCTTAATGCTAAATCTGACTAACACATATTGTCTTGTAAAAATTACAAGATTAACTTTATTCAAATTTTTCACAATTTTCTACAATAGTGCACATGAACAAAGAAATATATTTAACAATTTCAAATAGAGGCAGCTTAATGATTTTAATAATTAAAAAATAAAAATATGATTCAGTTTTTTAGAACCTTGACAATCCAAACTTCCAATGTTAGAATTTCCTAATGTTCAAATACGTTTCATATGAAATCATGATAAGGTGCGATTTATGGCAATCATAATGCAATAAGGATATACTGTACAAATTAATAAAGATGAAAGTTAACATTATAACCAAGGTGTGCCGTTCTGTTATCTGAACAATCTTTGTTCCACTAAAAATGCAATGAAGGCTTTATAATTTATTTCTGCATTTCCAAGTATTATAGCGAATGCTATTAATAGACTGCAGATTTTATGTATTTATGAGGAAGATGAATAGATCAAATACAAAACTGTAAAGACATTAGACAAATTTCAGAATGTTGTTTCATTATTTCCAACTTGTTACAATTTTTAAAACAAGAAATACATGTTCATTTTACGATTGCATTCCTTACAATTAACTTCAATAATTTTATTTTGTATAAAGATCCGCACTCTATCTATTAGTAATTATTAAATACGTCTCAGTTGTTGTGGTATTACTTCAGCAAGAAATACGAGAAGTAACGTTGTTATGTTTTAATAATTCAGTATTACAACCATATTGCGATTTTCGAAGTAACGTTGCCAACCATTAAAATTTAATTCGAATGCTGAATGGTTTTATAGACATGGAATAGTATTATGTCTTTCTGTAACAGTTCGGAGCAGTGGCATTTGTAAATTGTTAGAACAATGCATCTTGAACAAAGAAGCGAAATCATTTCCGCTGTTGTCATTCGAACGTGTGTTGTAATCGCTCCTTATTAAGCACGAGGAATACGGATTACGTCGTTAAACTATTCAAGCTGTTTATGCTAATTAATATACTTTTCTTATATTGAGTTTCACGCTCGAATGCGTCAGAAGAGTCACAGTTGACAGCTGCTTCGCAAGAAACTTTTAATCGCTCATCAGCAGTACGCGCAGCAATGTCGAGCATTGGCATGCACGATAGGCGACGCGTGCTCATTGATTAATTGTTGATAATTGATAATGAACGTCTTTTGTGACGTTCGATTTTGGAATTCCGTAATCAGGACAAGAACATTTTCATTTCTCTTTTGTGTAAAATATTTTAGAAGTCTCCAATTTGTACTTAAAGACTCATATAACTGATCCAGAACTCACAAGATACAGCAACTATCCGTTCGTTAAAAATTGATACAATTAGACGGTTGTACAGTACAATGAAGTAATCAAGTAATGT
This sequence comes from Augochlora pura, assembly GCF_028453695.1. Taxonomy (NCBI): domain Eukaryota; kingdom Metazoa; phylum Arthropoda; class Insecta; order Hymenoptera; family Halictidae; genus Augochlora; species Augochlora pura. The sequence continues at coordinate 18,344,201 of NC_135781.1, forward strand.
CAATGTCACTATTATCTGTTTTGCACAGAGGTGTCCTAAATTCAAATACCCTATATTCCATTATCTTACTATCCCTATTAAGCTGTTACCTTTTTCTTGTAAAATATATATAATAACTAAGAACACAAATATAGTTTTCTCCATACATACGCATTCCCACTAAAAGATTTACTTTGCGTCCAGAATTTTGTACTTTTATTGGGATATTTATTGTTCCTTTTTTTATCATTTAAGACTCACGTGTTTACAGCATGAAATCTTTTTACAGACTAAAGGACACTGACTCCCTCGTAGAGTCAAGCCATACCATGCTGTTCGTACACTTATCTTATACACTTATGCCATCGTATAATGTCTATAACACAAGTATTGGCGATAAGATTACAGCCTGGCTATGTTTCTTTATAAATCTTAACTCCAAGAGGGGTAGATAAAAAATGTTAATCATTCATTATTAATATTAAGACCCTTTTCTTTTTTATTCCAATTTCGTACGTATACTACTCACACGAACGTAGGTAAACCCAGAAAAGTAAATAAATTTCACAGAAATAAATCGTTTAATATTAAAGCTACCATCGCTGGTCAAGTGACAGGTTTTTCATTTTTTATTTCATAACTATTGAAATTATGAAGCTGCTTCCATTAAAAATTGTTGAATATAAAATTGTAATTTTGACTCTAGTTTTCTGACCAATTTTTAAATTTTCTGGATAAACGTGAGTTCCAATCGCGAGTGTTTGAAAATGAATTGGGTATCTTTAAAAACCTCCCTTGTACGTGCAGAACTCGTTCGTGGCAGTCCATACCTCCCGCGCACCAAACGCCTCATTCGGGAGAAATCTCCGCAGGACTCAAGATCAAGGGTGAACAATGGGCTAAACCGCGGGTGATTTCAGAAACAAACCGTAGATCGGTGTACCGTTGTCATCCGACAACGCGTGTTTGTTTGGTGCCCGGTATAAACCGGTCGCGTTGCGGCGTGGCGCGTTTACGAGCGTGTAGGTGAAAGAGAGCGACGATTGTTGCATGGGAGCTCGGAACGCATGTGCGTGCATGCGTGCGTGCGTGTAGCTCTTGCGTACGTCGAGCGTGGCGTAGTGGCGATGAGCCTCGCCGGGAAGAGACGGCACGAGACGAGACGGAACGAGACGGGACGAGAGAGACGCGCACGAGCGACGTCTCGAGTGCCGTTACAACGTCCGAGGGAACTCTCGATAAACCTGAAACGTGTGCTGCACCTCCGTCCCGGCGAGAAAGCATTAGGGTGAATCGAGAATGGATGGAAAACAGGATTCCTCGCGACGCAGGACTCTGGAGCACACCGGAGAGTCCCGGCCCCGCTTTGTAAGCCCAGAGCCTTCGTTCCCGGTGCGCTCGTTCTTTGTTGGACGTGTTAAGTACCCTGAGATTATTCCCCGGATTCCGAGCTACGTCATTAATTGAATCTGTTTGGGTTTTCTGCCTGCCTTGGCTCTACGTTCCCAACCTCGAGTGGCTCCATGATGCTCTCGGGTCTCCGGATGGTTGGAGTAGCTCATCCACAAGGCATTTAAGTGCCACCTGGGAGGGGGTAATGTGGTTTTATTATATAATAGATATGGGATATGGACGCAAGCTTGGAAAGATAAACATCGTCGCCTCCTCGAGACCTGGACCTTTTAAAGCGACCCAATAAAAAAATGATGCGAGATTTAGAGGGTCCGATAGAGGCAATTTTTAGTTGGGACTGGCGTACTCTTGCTGGGTTCGAGGGTTTTAACTAGAAATCACGGTTGTGAGCGCGTATTTTATAATAATGCATATAGATTCGTGCCACTTTCAAGGTATGTGTAGACGTGTATATTTTTAAAATCATATGAATAAATACTTAAACATGCAGGTATTTTATTCGAAATGAAATAATTACGCAAAATAAAAGATACTGGCAGTACGTGGGTACACGTGTACACGTATGTTGAAATACACGGTTTTTGATACACATGAACACGTGTACTAACCTGATTCTCCTTCATTTGCAAAGGAAATCACAATCGTATAAGTAATGATAGTTTATTAGTTTATTTGCTGGATTGTCATTAATTCCTGAATGAAGAAATGCATGCGAAATAATTGCAAGTGTTTTTCGTATATTAATATGAAAATAATATTATAGTTTTAACACCAAACTTATCAAGGTCTAGAAGCAACTATTTAGATTGCAACTTATTTGTTGCCCTGTAAAAATTATAATTTAGAAAAGATTTGCGGTCTCCTTATTGCATTCATTTTATAATATTAACAGAATATTATTATACAGTTTTTAATTGGCGTATTCATAAGGTATTCTCTATTATCATATAATATATATATATTGTAATACATAAGTTGAGCACAAACAGTTTTCCTAAATCCAGCATTCAGGTTTTAATACTGCAACATTTAAAAATATAAAACATACCAAAAATCAATGTAGATGTAACATAATGTAATTAACCAATTTCCCGTACAGAAATATTCAGAACGGATTATGTTAGTATTTATTTGTCCTTAATATTTTCCTTGATACGAGTAGATAATTTATGATTCTTGTATTGTCTTTATTTACTTACTCCGTTTCTAGACTTTGATAAGAAAAGAATTCAATTTGATTTCGACTTAGAAGAAATGAATAATATTCATATTTAGCAGATGTTGCATGAAATCTTTATCACGAGTCTGACTCGTTATTACAATGCAAGGGGTTAATAAAATGCTTTTCGTAGGTCCTTACTGCTTACTCTTGTTCCCTCTTCTGACCTATAAACTGTTCGTTCTTCTGCAATGAATCTGTAGCGAATTTCATCACGAATTGTAAATATATTTTTAATAGTGCCTCATGGCGTGTAAAGTTCGCAACGCATTAAATTATGTTTATTCAATGTGTCACGCACGAATGAGTATCGTTATTGTATTGGGACGTGATTCCCCGTGATAAACACAGGTGCAACTTATGTTCTGTTCCACGAACGCTTTCACAGTCGATTTTTCTAAGAGAGTGACTGGACGTCGAGCGAAAAACAATTAGAAAACGTGTTAAATTCGATTCGTCCTGGGATTGCTGTGTCACTTTTACGTTGTCTTTTTCGATGCTCATGTAAGAAAAGTATTTCTTAAGTGATACGTGTTGTTTAATGGTCAAACAAAAATTCGTTGAACCGCAGCGACAGTTTCCACTTATTTATCTGTGGAACAGATGAAGAAATGCTTATGCAGTAGAGCCTCTATAACTCGAACCTCGCTGATTCGATAATCTTTATAAGACGAAAGTATTCTTCATCGCCTTCTGCGCAGCTATAAAAACCTCGACAACGCGATATGAAACTTCCTTAACTTCCATTTATTGCAACTGGAATTATGTAATAGGTCGGTTCACGAGTACATGCGCTTTCAATTTCGGTTTAATTGCTTAACGGTTGTCTCATACGTCATTTCGTAGCTTTGGTTTTCTCCTGCTATTTACATTTATTCACCCCCTACGAGTGAGAAAGCGATTTAAGAGGATCTATGATTCTGCGATCGACAATTCTTTATTTCTTCATTATTTTTATCTATAAGAATTTATCTTGTTCCTACACCTTCGCAAGTTGTAAAATTAACTGTTACAAAAGGCTGTACAGGTTATTCTATTACTTTTATTGTTTTCTGTGCTTGCAGAAGCTATTAATATAGTATCAGCTAATTGTAATTTATATTCTTCATTTTTTTTTATTTTTCTGGAGGAGTTGACCCTATTTTTCATCAACTGAGATTTATATTTTTATTTTACCGGGATTTGGATTAACTTCTCATGTCATTTTTTTAATGAAGGAGGTAAAAAGTAGATTATTGGAAATTTAAGAATAATGTATGTAGTGTCAGAAATGAGATTTTTAGGCTTCATTATTTGAGCTCACCACGTGTATGTTTAAAGTGGAATTAGATGTCGATGCATGTGCTTGTTCACTTTAATAACAACAAATATTGCCATACCAAAAGGAAGTATTTTGATGGTTACCCACATATTGTAAATCAAAAATCTATAAAATTCTATCGATTAAAGATCTTTTACATTCCCTTGAAATTCAAGTTATCGAGGTTCTACTGTAACTATCCTTCTGATTTTCTTCTGAGTTCGAATCGTTGATTTCCTTGGTTTCCTTGATTTTATCCAATGCCCGATCGGGAGAACGATCGTGATCGAAAGCGTGAATCCGTCGGATTGCGTAAAGAAATTCTATCGCGGAACAAGCTCGAACAAAATGATCTAAGTTTACAAGGAGCACCGTCCGGAATGATTTGGAAATATAATTTTATCGAAATTGATCCGAAATACCAGACAGCATTATTCCATACTTTCCTGGAACCCGAGTTGCACAACATTTATCTGTGCTACTCAGGAACCGTTACGAAACACCTCGATACCAAAACAGATCTTCGCTACCAACTTTATATAGAACTGGTAACAGCGATAATCGCGAACGTTCGCCGCGCCGGTTCTTATAGATTATAGATCAACGGATCTCGGTTAGCCAATTCTGCGGCTTATCGATCCAAGCGGACAACTTATCGTTAGAGGCCGCTGGTTGTCGCGAAAAAATCCTCGATCGTGCTATGTTTTCTCCCATGGTTACCAATGGGTTGCTGCATCCCGCGATTTATCGATCACACGGTGAAAGTGACGCCGTTTGATACAAATTTAGAAAGCCGGGATCGTGCCATCCTACATTTTGCTCTGAATGCAGCGCGTGTGTGTTGTTTTCGTGTTGGACAGTTTATAGGTCGTTCCGTTTGGAAATCATGGATCGGAACTTAATTAACCCGCAGATCTTTGTCGATCTTGTCTCGTGTCTCTTGTCACTCCGGCTGCACCCTAATTAGCTGAATTAGATTCATCGCTGATCCAATCGATAAAGGGGTACAGGATTTGTGCTGACAAACTTCGGAGAAGTAGTCTTAATAAGTACTTTAAGGCCTCGACGATCACTTTGTATGTTTATGCTGCTATTTTCACGATTATAGCGGTAGAGTGACCTGTTCGGTGAATGAATACTTCAACATGTTCGTCGCCCACAATTAGACACTAAAATCCCCACATAATTAAAGCAATTTAATTAAGTAAAATAAAACTAAAAAAGTCACATTTATCATAGGGGATGACATTAGAACTCTTTCGCATTCGAAAAATCATAGTCAATTCATTTTGCTTGAATATATTGCAATAAAAATAAATTTTTAACCACTTCGGTACGAGCGTCGACTATAGTCGACGGCCACAGATGAACACGCACAGCCGAGTGTCGACTATAGTCGACGGCCGTGATATGAAAGCCCACGGCCGAGCATCGACTATAGTCGACTATAGTCGACTGCCAAGAACTTTTGCCTTATCTCTACAATTGCAGTGTTTACGTCCAGAAATACACATAAATAAGCTTTTCTCGTCAAAGATCTGTAAAAGAGCAAAACGGATTCACTGTCGATGCACGAAGTAGCATGCGAATGGTGAGTGCCGGCTGTGGGCACAATTTCGTGGCCGATGCGCGCCGTACCGAAGTGGTTAAAATTGGTCAGAAATTAGTGTCACCCAGATATGGGTGACGCGGCGACGAACGTGTTAAGAAGTATTTTAGTCAATAGAATGTGTTCTTTTTTGTTTTTCTTTTTCAATATATTTTTATAAGGAAACGTGAATTCAATATACTGCGTTTCCACAGTCCAATGACGAACTGATACCTCGTACACGTTAAATCATTTGCTCCAAAAAATTGATCGACAGCATAATTTGTCTTTCATTCGTTTCCGCCAATCACACATTCAACGGAACATTAATAAAGGAGGCAAAAAAATATATTACATCTAAACAACCACTACAAATGGGCGAGAAGTAATCTGATCAATGAATAACGATTATAACTCGTTAGTCATTTTAAATTGTCATAAATTGTTATGCATTATTATAAATTAATTATAACAACTAACGAGCTATAATCGTTAATCATTGATCGGATTACTTTATGTCCAACACTGACGGCAATACTCTTACAGAAAGAAGAGCGTATTAGTACGCTAATCGATTCTTTCTTTGTTGCATGGAGCAGCGCACTGTTTCTTTGTATACTAGATACTCATTAACCGATATATCAACGCTTGGCACTCGAGGCTTCCGGAATGGAGCCATTAAAAATGTATTTGCAAACTCGAGCGCATCGGACTGATGCCATTTAAAATTCGTCTTGAAGCTCCAGGGCTCTGCTACGGAGACAATGGAGATCAATTTTGAATGGTCTCCACACCGAAGTCTTCTAGCTCAAACGGTTACAGAATGGAATTATCAAACGCGATAGCAATATTAAAGACGTCAAATTAAGACGAAATTTCTATAATAAGATATGTGTAGTTTGCAATTACCGATACAAATTAAGTAGATCGTATTGTACGTTTATGAAGGTTATTAGCGAATCGACGATTACTTTTGAATGAACTCCTTAGTCGGACCGATCAATCCAATTTCTATGACTCCATCATTCGGATTGCCGTAGTCACAGCACCGGATTACACCGCGGAGCAGAATTGATTGCAGCTCGAAGTCTTCTCCCTCATCATTCGTGTCGTCAATTGTACATTGCAACACAACAACGTGCATTTCGATTTCCCGGGAACAATCGAACCGAGAAAGCGGGTTTCGCGATCAGTTATTAGACGCGATTATGAAGTCGGTCTTTTACCAGTTGCGCATTGTACAGTAAACTCTCTCTAATTTTTCCTCAGTTTCTATACAGAAATAGACAATTTGGGAAGAGGAGTCGGTTGTTAAAAACTATAAAAACGAACCGCGCTGCGGGACTAATCGTATATCGTCTTCCCAAATTGTTCATTTTTCTTATAAGCTGAGGGCCTACTGGAAAGAATTTACTGTAGTTGTATTTATTTAACTGAAAAACTAATTCTATTGATTTATTTAATATGAAAATTTTTGCCACAAAGAACGAAAAACATTACTTTTTGTAGCAGGGAACGGAATGTTATTTTTTGCAATTAGAAATGATCTCTGCGGGAACTTGCCAGTTTTCTCTGCGAAAAAACAACATATTATTTCTTGTTGCAATATACAGAAACATATTAGTCTTCGTCGCGAAAATCGGAATGTGCCAGTTTTCGTGGTCACAAAGCCTTCTTTAGAAGGTTATACGCGTTACTTTCCTAACGCGCGTCGATGTTGCGAAGAACATATATTGTAGTTGATAGTTGTCACGAATTCGGATACTCACAGTTAAGGGTTAATAAATATACTTAGGTTCTGGTAAGTAGACCAGAAGAGGTCGACGCACGACGGTGACCGTAGCGCACTACAGCAGCGCATTGCAGCGCGCGCGGTTTCGTGTGCAGAGACGTTCGTTAATGCGTAAAAAGCTCGAGTAGTCGTAACAAATTAGCCGGACAACAATGGAGAGAGCCATGTACATATATCCCTCTGCCGGTTCCGATGCGGTCACGGAACAACGAATCGACTCGACTCGGCTCGGCTCGACTCGCCGCGACTATACTATCCGTCATTGGTAGTGGTTCGGCGTGTGACGTAGCAGAATTTCTTCGTGATTCATCTTCGGGTCGCGTATCTTTTTCACTAATCAGATTTCCATAAGATTCATTGCTGTGTACGCGCACAGGCCGACTCCGTTTCGAGACAATCCTTGCGCTCGAGGACGCAGTTCATTATACGCGCGTTGCCGCAACAATGCAGTGGCGAGAGAAGTATTTATCGCGAGAATCAAGGTCGCAGCTGCAAGCGTGTATGAAACACCTCTAATTGTCGGGTTTTAGGAACGCGTCATTCATCCAACGGTGACATTGGCGAAAGCTATGGTCGTGTTAGGTTCAATTCTCACTTCGGTTATTACGCTCCCTGTAACCCTCGACGTGTCGCAACTTGCAACATGCGCGCAGAATACATTTCTGTGTATAGTAAAATCTTCCGTACTAATCAAGAGGACACAAGTGGTAATAGAACAGTTAATTACAATGCTGGCACATGACTTTATTGATTTATACGATAAATTGTGTTGTACAGCATGGACCATTTTAGCTGTTTTTGGCGAGTACACTCGTCATAACAGGAAACGCTGCCATCTCTTCATGGCTGGTAGTTGTTACAATTTTCACGCCCCCGGATTAGAAACGTATAGAAATAGAAACATTTTATACATAAATCGAAATCTGTCCCTGAATCTAACATATCGATAGGTTAACACGTGACGGACAACTACGAGATATTTCGTAGGTTGTTTACCTGCCCAGGACGCCAACTACGAGTTATCTCGTAGCTACTTCACACATCAATTTTGTACATCTACAACAAAGGTCGTACAATAACAGTGTAAATATGAATAGTTGGAATTAAATTGGCTTCTGGGACCGGAATCCCTGAAAGTGCCGTGGCAGTCAACATGTTAACATAAGAAAAAATATACACTGAGGAGCACAACTGAGGAGTACCACCCGCATTTTTGAGTATATTGGACTTCTGGATGGGAATGCATAAAAGTCAATTATATGAGATGAAATGATGCGATAAATAATAAAATGGAACAAAGAGTGTGATTGTTTGGGGCGGGGGGGGGGGGGGGGGCATTTTGCATAAATGGTATGTTTAATCTTCTATAAATATTCGCAGGCTGGTTATATGGTACCAGGCATTTGTAAAGTTTTTTCTTAGTTTGTAATAGCTTCTATTAACTCTCCGATTACTGCAGCACGGGCTCCTGTGCCGGAGTCATTTCTGATTCACACCGATACTTCACTAATACATATGAATGGTTGCTCCAGTGCCTCGGTAATATAGCTCCGCCAGTGACGGCCGTTCGAGCTCCTGGGTTTGACCAATATATTGTTAGGACACAGGAAAATAAGAAAAAATAACACAATGAATTGTTGAAAAGAAACAATGTTTTTCATTATACATTTCATTTTTTACACATAATACATAAAATTGTCGCCCGTTTTCCTTGCTTCACGTGTAGCGGTATCGTCAAAGCGAATATACCTTAGTATATCCGTAAATCTATCTCTAGACATTACAGCAGCATAAAATCTTCTTGAAAGTGCATCATCATCTTTCCACAAATCGCTTTTGCATTCTCGCGATTCTCTGAATCTCCCAATTAGCAATGATAGTCCGAAAAATGCATTCATTTCTATGCGGTCCACTGGTTTCCATTTCTAGTTCGATGGTATGCTCTCTCTCGCTTTTTTATTTGTCCATAATATGATATCGTCGAATATTTCGTCGTTGATAAATAAATGGAAGCACTCATCTTCTGTTTCTATATGTTCACTTTGTTCGGTAAGTAAACATTTGCGTGGAAGATTTTGCAATGTTTTAGTGTCCATTGATGCAATATGTTGCCAATTACGTCCAGATACCGCTACACTTTCTGCAGATTCTGGTGTATCTTCTTCATTCGAATCAGAATTTTGTTCTTCGGGTTCAGTATCGTTGTTAGATGCACTTCCACCATCAGATGCTTGTTCACAATTGTGAAGATCCTCTTCCTCAGTCTCAGCAATAAGAAATTGATCATTTTTTTTAGAGATAGACTTTTTACCAAGTAATAAACGAATATAACAATAACAAAGATAACAAAAATAGTGGAAATAATGAATAATAAATTAGTAAATATATATAATAGAACTCTTGGCACACATATTTCTCTCTCAAAGTGTCGTATGTAACTAATCTGCCTCAAAATCAGCGACGTTTCTTATTATGGTGGGATTATTGTCAGTAATATAATACGGCATTATGGTGGGGCCAGTGTAAATATTGGCGGTCTCTTTGCTACTAACACAGACAACTTCGGTACTGTATACGTTACAAGAGTCACGAATGACTGCGGCATAGGTGGCGGAGGGTTAATAATTTCTAATTCTCCAACTGTGTTATTGTGAAACCGTGTTCTAAGTTCGATTCTAGAATCTAGGATATTGTGTTCTACGAGGATCATTTCCAATTCTCGAATCGAGTTAGAGCGAAACCTTGTTGCAGGAGTGATGTATTACACGAGTATTACTTGTATATGGTTTTCACTGTAACAGGAGGAGTGGTATTAGAAGAGTATTGTATAACACGTGTAATTAGCTTGATCGAGTTATTTGTTATTTTATTACAATTTTCTATGCGAGATGTCGAAGCTAAAACATGTATTGTACAAACTTCAGAACTGCAAATTCCGTTGCTGTCGTTCAAAAAATAAGAATTTATTAACTAAACTTCGGATTTTATGTATTTATGACAAAAACGAAAAAGTAAAATAAGAAACTAAAATGACCAAAATAGAATTTGAGAATATTGTCACATTATTATCAACTCGCTACGATTATTAAAAGTGAAAAGATATTTTCATCCAATTAACTTGGATAATTTTTAGTTTTTATCAAGATTTGCAGTCTGTTATGTACACTCGAACACTTTATTTATTTATTAATACTTTAAACTCGATTATTTATTTTACAAATCAATGATTATTAGATGTATCCATACATATGCCATATTACTTATTAATATTACTTTCTAGATTTTTATTGAATATTGTTTACGTAAATTATAAATTGTTATAATAGCATTTTACTAAATGTGGTGTTTGAAACCTTCACGATATAAATGGTTAAACTCATTATTACGTATTATTGGAAAATGAATCATCGAGTCTAAAAGATTAAACGAGTAAACTGCACTTAAGGATCAGTGACCGAACGACATATTTTTCACAGAACGATGATTCTGGAAGAATATAAAGTTGCAGTAAAACTTCGTTTATGTGAACCCGTTGGGTAACTTCAGGTCATATAACTAGGACGTTCTCATAATGACAATTCACCAATCATCCTCACAAGATGTGACTTTCTGCTGAAATAATCAAAGTTTAGGTTTATATAGAGACGGACTCGATCGTATCTTTATATTCATGATATAAAATTACAATAGAAAATAATGTTACTAAAATAATTATTTAATATTCAGTAAATTAATTCACAATGTAATGTAGAAGTAGAAGTATATTCATTAAAGAGTCGAGCAATTAGAGAAAACAAAATATTTACTATTAATAGTTAAATTAAAATACTGCAAGCGAATTTAGTTAGTTGTATTTAAAAATTTTACAAGTGCAAGTGTCTTTGAATTGTTTAAACAATCTAAGTCGCTTGTCCTTCATTCCGAATGTCTACTTTTAAGGAAGTTAATCTGATTTAGAAATTTACTGTATTTTGCTCTTCGCTATATAATGTATGATATAATAAAGAGGTCATTAATCCTTTCATTGCTGACTAGAATGAGAGAGTATACTAGAAGAAATATCCACTTTTTGTATTATTTCAGTGATTTTATGCTATGTTGGTATTATACGAATGTCATTCAGATTATATTATTTTTACTTACATTTTATTCGTATTATAAATTATACAGATTGGTACACACAACTTGTGCACCTCCTTTTTTAATATAAAAGTTGCATGATTTAAAGGGGTATGGTATGTAGAGCATTTATTATTTTATAAGTGTAGTCGTTCCGAAGATTTGAAGGCCAACTTTTTTTCTTGAATGGAATACTATACCTTTTATATAGAAATATGGAAGAATACCAAATTCTAAGTAAAAAAAGTATTTACCTTTATTAACCCTAAGCGTAATAGCTATAGAATAATTTTATAGAGATTCAACCTTATCATAAATTTCTGCAGGTTAGCAGAAAGTGAGAGAAATTAAAAAAAATAAAGCGAAATTACTCGTTAACTATTAGATTTAAGGCTAATAAAGATTAATACTTTTTTTACTTAGAATTCGATAGTCTCCTATATTCTGACATAAATAATATAATATTTCATTCAATAAAGGAAATTGACCTTTAAATCATCGAAACGATACCACTTATAAAAAAATTAATCCACTACCTAGTATGCCGCTTTGAATCACACAACTTTTGTATTGAAAAATTTATTATATTTTGGAAGTTGAGTGGACAACTCCGTATAATGATATTATGGCAGGTCAAGTAATTTTATAAATACTATAAATTAAACGATATGATTCCACGTTTGTAGAATGTACAAATTAACCCTGCAATATTGACGGTCAATTTTCGATAATTAAATGAAATAAATTGTAGTTTTTCTAGAAACAGTAAATACGTCTGAAAGAAGTACATGTATCTTCAAAACTATATTTTGGAAAATTTATAAATTTCCACATTTCACAATTTTAATCCGTCAAATTGTAGTAAAGACATCACAGTTTTTTAGTTTAGCTGATTATTTTTGTCATAAGTTCAGTCATAAGTACTGTTGATTGTGTAGTTGTGAATACGATCCGTTGCCGCGGGTAAAAATTGTGATGATATGTAGCTTTTATGTTGGTATGAATGAGAAATTATGTGCGATGATGAATTATTGTTTAGAGGTTGGTAGAGGAACAGAGGAAGCGCGGGAGAATGGCTATGGAGAGTGCGCGTGTGGCATCGCAGTAAGATAATGTACGCAATATTTCTTACAACGATTTAAATTAAATATATTAATTAAGTTAAAAAGGTAAAGTGATGGTGAATATCAAAAACTCCCTTAATCACCCACAAAAATTTCATTCACATAGATGGAGTTCCATTATAAATGTTCCTATAAATAGAATCTATACAATTTCTTACGTTAGAAGCCATTTTTCTGTTGAGATAGTTGTGTACGCTTGACTGGACGAACTGACAGTATCATTGCCGCACGGGAGAATTCGCTTTTAAAACAGTGTATTTCACGCGTGTCGAGTTCTGGTCGTTGCCGCTTCGAAGTTTACAAGTTCAACACTAGTCAGTCATTGTGTCGGCAGAGCCAGATATTCCGGCTTGAATATACATATGTACAGAAGGGAGTTCGTCGTGTGACAGAAACTTGTCCATTGTTTCCCGTGCAGGCGCCACAGCAGGTTTGCATTGAAGTCTCCGGCGTATTTAGCAGAAGTTGTATTCCTGTAAAAAGCCTACGCCCGAAGCGGATGGAGTCTGTCTATTACGCGTGTTTACTATCTGCAAGGTGTTCTAAAACATCGTTGTCCCCCTCTCTATTTAGATCGCGCAATAGTGGCACTCCTAACGCGAGAGAACACGAAAGCTTCTTGCATCCTCGAATGATTATACCTGCGCACTATTAAAAGCTTATTGTGCTCGTAGGATCTTGCAAGGTGTCATGGAAGAAAGAAGTCCGATACTACTGTGTCCCGAACAAGATTTCGGCTAATTTAACTTAAAATAATAAATTTTAAATTTTTTAATTAATAAATAGAGAAATGCTTACTTGAAATTATCCATTTTGACCAATTTCAAATAATAGCAATTGAAAATAATGAATTGTTTCGTAATATATCATGTCAGTAACGAAAGAAATAATCCTCAAAATAATACGCAACAAAAAGCTTTTATCTTAAGAAATATTTACAGTAATTTTCTTTATTATCGAACAATCATTTAACATAATCAGACCTTAACCAGTTTATATAGTAACATCCAGATTATGAGAATGAACGTATTACGCTAAAAAATAAAGTTTCTCAAGGATAATTACTATTATCCTCTTTGTATTAGTTTCACTTTATATTATCCTGATATAAAGGGACTACGAATAATTTACAATTTTCTTAACCAACACTCCGTAAAAATATAGAGACTAATGATAAGTAATATGAAATATACGTATACGTATGTAACAACTCTGTATTTGCTAATAAACCATCTGGTTTATAGCATTAATGAATGAATAAATAATTGGATCGATCCTTTTGATGACTTTATTTCGAAAGTGATTACGAAAATGGTCATAATTGCGAAATAAAATTACACGATATTTAAAATAATATCATTTCAAAAGTAATCACAGACATGGAAATAATTATGAAATGAAATTAAATAACATTTAAAGTAATATTACAAATGATGTTGTTTCAAAAGATTAATTATAGACATGACAATAATTATGAAGTCAAATTACATGGTACTTGAAATAATGTTACAAACGATGTTATTTCAAAAATAATCGGACCATGGAAGTAATTATGAAATAATAAATGCTTCAGATAATACTTCAAATAATGTCAAATATGTTTAGGTCTCTTACGAACGATTAACAGTGGTGGGAAGGAAGTAGGTAAACAGTTTTAATAAAAATGCGACAACAATCGTCTGCGATGAAATATATATGTACAAACTCATCGACACCAAAAATCTTATTTCACCGGTTTAGAAAACCGGTTTCCCAGTGAATTGCAAAAAGGTAATGAGATGCACCGGTTCGGAGCGCCTACTTTTGACGGATTCCAGATATATCTTGATCGGCGACGCTACGAAAACGAAGGTAAAAACATAATCACGGTGTTGTAGGTTTCCGAGTAGCCGAGTTAAAGGGGACGAGAGGTACCCTTTGAAAGCTGACAGGAACGGTGACTTTCGAACGATCGATTAAATTATACGGTAGTCCCTGCTCGATTCACTGTGACTTTCGCTGGCGCATCCCGGAGCGGAATCGTAAGATCCGCTTGATACACCTGACTGCATTTAGGTCTGGAAGTCAGCAATCAATGGCAGATCTGACAGCACCGTTTTGCCATTCATTAAAACCACCGACTCTCTAACCTGGTTGATCTACACAGTACAGGAATATGCAGATCGTCCGTCAAAATTGCCCTACTTGCATACGAATTCGAGATTCATTGATGCTCTAACGCTGTCGTCGATATTTCAACAATGTTATCGAATACTTCGACGTTTGGTATCGTTGAATTGATGGCGTAGGTTGTAGAACAAGAGATTTGCACCTAGACTAATTGTTATCGTACCGAGCATAGCAAAACTAAAATAGTAAAACTAGACAATGAAACTATAATTTTTGGTAATTTGGTCAATACTAAGTTATTGTTATTAGTGACTACTTTATTTTTCACTACATTTTAACAAGCACGTTATAATACCTTGCTGCCACGTCTCCCATATGTGGGTGACCGTGTTATTTGCTCAGATTTGAAAATTGATTTTTAAACCGATCTATTACATTTTTGCTCAAGTTTATCACGATCCGTAAAACGCGATAATGTTAAAAACGTGATGTGATATAACTTAGTCGTTCATTTTTAATTAGATTAAATAAAATACTGTGAAATTATCTGTAGAATTCCTATATACTGTGGAATATTTTGTGAAATTAGTGATACGGCTGGCGTGACAGTGAAATCACAAATGATAAAAAAATGCATTTTTTCCTTTAAGATTATTCTAATTGTTGGTTAGAAAAAACATTCGACCTAGGAATTCAAATGTTTAACTAGGACTATTATATGATCAAGTCTTTTCCTATGAATTTTATTTACAGTATGATGAGAGTAATGAGATCGTGTCAGATCTAATTTAGGGTCTTCTTCGTTCCATAATGACACCATTTGGACCATTTGCATAATGCGTGCATGCATAATGCTTCCAGCCAACTGCTTCTCATCTTATCTGACACTTTGTCAACTGTACTTAATCCACCTCATACTAACCAAAGGCGAACAGATGGTCTACATTTGATAAACTATAAAAATACTGTACTAAGAATGTCACTCTTACTATCAATATTGACAGTAAAAGAAATAAATCACCGTAATTTCCACAGAAATAAAATATTAGGTTAATGTGCAATGTAATTCGCGAACATTACGAGTTTGTAGTTCATCAAATAAGAGATGCGAAGACGGTTAATCGCGAATAAATAAATATTAGCTTTTACGGCGATGCGTCTTTCTAGCACTAGCTCGACCAAGGTCTTTTCCTCACCTTGTGCAAACAGTTTTCTTCTTCCGTCCTTTCACACCCACTACATAGTCTGTGTCGCTTTTTCCTTCATACTTCCTTTCCCTTCAGTGTCGATTCAAAGCCTGTATTTACTGTCAGTTCTTAGTCACTGCAGTTAAAACGCGCGCCAAGTCACGCTAACATTTAATAAGACACTTTTCGAAACATTAAATAATTCGGTAAAATAGTTGTTAGGTAATCGATCTAAAAGTTAAGTATTATTTGCACTTGAAAAAACGCGTGTACGACACTTGTAATTGAATAAATTTTTTTTTAAAACTGGCAACTCATTAGAAAGTACGAGAAGGAGTTCCACTCTACAACTGTGAGCAACGCGGAATTCGCATATTAAATATTTTGTAAAGCAGACTAGATTTAAAAGAAATTAAATTTAAATATCTTAAAGTTTAAAATACTTTTTTATGTTGTTTGTTTAACTTTTTATATCCTTCTAAATCTAATTCATAGGGCAAATCAAAATCATCGCGGGAAACCGCGATGAGAAGGTTAAAAAGCAGGCTTCGAAATAAACAGGTACATTCCATTGTTGAAATGAATTCTGTTCGAACTTCGTTCAAGAAAATATCTGTTCCTGCGAAACTTTTGTGGAAAAAGTATTTATCTGTACATTAAAAGTTCCGTGAGGACAACACCTTTTAGGGCGTTTAATAAATAGCTCCTTATAGGATAAATAAACAGCGAATTATTATATGCCAAATTTATTTAACAGCGTCTTGTTATACGTAATAAATGGTATGAAAATTAGAATGTAAGTGCTATAGTTTCTTATATTCGCAAACAGAACTTGAACAACATAAATTATTTCTATAATTATTTACTATACAATAATTCAGTAGAATTGTTTCTATAATTATTGTGAAGCCTTGTGAAATTATTATTACTATATTAACATAAATTTATGTTTTGTCACCTGTCAAAAATCTAATAAATTACTTCACAAAAGAATCATTTCTGGTTTCTGACTAGAATCAATGACCAGTAACTAATAATTTAATACCGTTATAATATTATCCATTAACCTTCGAGTGTTTGCGTCGTGCATGGATGACTCACATTGTTTAATTTGTAGTAGTTGTGCACGGTTCAATACACTATGATTCCATATTTAGTTTACAGTATGAATATAACGTGAATATAACAAAATAATATAATCAGAATAACGTTCATACATTACAAATATAATACAAAACGATAAGAAATTAACGCAAAAAAATAGATACGTTTCTTTTACAACACTTTCGTATTTTAGTTAACATATAAATGAATAAACTATATTAAAAAACTGTTTTATATCTGTTCTTATTGAATATTACAATATCAGAACTGTTTGTTTTAAAGTATCGCATGTAATAAATTCGAATGCAGTTTATGAAAAAGTTTCGACACTTTTAGTCTTTAAAGACGTGAAAGCTAAGATGTCCATTAATTCGATGACTTTATTTGACGGCAGTGATTCTTCACGACCTCTTACGGACCCTACCCTCAGCGACCCTCGTTCACCATTTTTATGCCGTGGAAACTCGGCAGCACGCTGAAAAAAAAGAGAACTTCTCACGCTTTGCGTGCACCTCTCGCGGAGAATTTCCTTTTCGTATGTAGTCGAATGAATAGCGTGAGAAGTAAGACTGAAATGTAATAGAGCACTGACAAAATCTACCATCTCCTTACTTTACTGGGTATCGTTAATGCAAGCAATTATAGGGAGATTATGGTTTTTTATGAACTACTGTGCTAATTTTTCGTATTTACCGATCATGCAATACACAAAACACTTCAACCGTAATATCATGTGTTTACAATTAAAGTAAAAGATTTTACATTAAACAACGATACAAAATAAGCTTAAAATCTTTCGTACAAATTGAATATTCATACGATAATCTCTTCCTATTTATATTAACACAACTACTAACAATTACGTTCATAATTCTATCGAAGTTTCGTTGATTGCACAGGTTGATGAATTATATGTACATTAATAGAATAATTTACAGTATATTAATAGACTGAATAACAATAGGTTTTGTTGAATAAATTCATTAAGTTGTAATGTAAAGGTGTTCGGTTCCAAGACAAACATGTTCTGATTTTAAGGATTTAGTTATAAGTAATTGCTAACGCTCATAATGTGCATAGAATAGCAACATACGCATCTTCGACTTACGATACAAAAGACCTACATACTTCTAATTAGTGAAGAAGCCGCGTTTTAATAACGAAAGGATATCGCAAACAACTATACCTTTCACAGTACGATACACAAGTGATACATCTATTACTAGACTGCTGATTCTATCTATTTATGTTAAAAATAAAATGATAAAATTAAAAAAAAAGTAAAATACGTATGAATATAAAATTCTGAATATATTCTTTTCATCTTACTAAAATGATTAACGAAAGGAAAACGTTATTCAACTCGAGTTTCTTAAAACTGATGCAGGAAATAATTCGTATTTCGTGTAATTTACAGTCCGTTTATTACTATACATATTATAACGAAGTTACTTTGTAATTACACCGTTTAAATATTAACATGTAATTATAACGTGTAAATATTAATGCGCATTCGTAACCCGTGAGTATTAAAGCATAATGATGACTTGCGAACGTTAACGTGTAATAGAACAAAGAAATCTTTCATGAGAGCGTAATATGGAGACCATTTTCCTCCGCGGAGGACTGCAAGAAATTAGGGTGCGCGAATGTAAGAGACCGGAAGGGTGATGTATGCTGTTTGTAAACAATGTGGGGAATATGACATTCTCATTACGTAATACGCGCACCCTCGCTGACTTTTGTAGGCCTAACACTTTGACAGTATAAGAGCGGAGGGTCAACACCCCACGCTAATGTAAGATGTCGCACCGATCAATAAAACTTGGAAGCAGCAAATTTGAAACGTTGAATCTCGGTGTCTACTACGACTGCGGAATCTTGTACAAAGTCAAAATTGACAAATAGACACTCCATTACAAAATTGTCTATTCTATTTGAAAAGACAAATAGAATATTTCTTTCTGTCATAACTTCAATAATTCTAAAATAATCGATATTATAGTTTAACCTTTTCACAGTATAAAATCTGATCTACTCATTTTTATCTTAAATGCATGTAGTCTGCAGTCTACTAATAACTGAACTGTGGCTGCTCGTGCAAAATAAAAGATGCTGCACTAAGTGCAATAAATAGGAGAAATCGATAGATATTTTTTTTGTTTATTGAAAAATTTATCCAATGTCTTTACTGTCCTCTAAACTCGCCGAAACTGTTTTGCTGATAAAAACTATTATAATTCGTAACATCTTTTCCAAATTCGTTTAGTGTTTCATCTGTTTTGTGTTTCACCTACACATGTTTTTATTAAATGCATAAGATCTGCATTCTACTAATAACATTACCTACGCCAACTTTTTCTCACTTTCTTTTCTTGCAATAAGCTTTCTGAGAAAATGACTTGTTATTTATTCAGGCACAGTAATCCGATCATTTATTATGAATTTAATACTTTATTCCCGATTTGAAAAGTCTCTTCATTGTGGGTAATAAAATAAAAAAATAAAATATTAGTAAAAAGGTGGCCACTGCATGTGCTCCTCCAATGGAACGACGTAAAAATTGTAGATTACGAATTTATCTTTCGGAACAACGCAAGATTTCGAGAAAATGCATGCCGCGTAAAAGTTAGTTGTTCAAAACCGGGATTGTATTAGCATCGAGCTAGCATAACAGACATAGCAGTGTCTTGTCTGACTCCCGCGTCGAGCGAATAGTCTGGAAGGGTGAGTGAATCCCCGGCGCGCTGGGGGAAGTATTTCAATCAATAGTCGGTAGCCGGTTGTCGGGGTGCTTAGCCGCATTCTTGGGGTCTAAAAATTCCGACGCTCATAATCCCCAGACGTCTCTGGGGCCGACGCAACCGGCAGAATTATTTATCAGAGTAACAGGTGCTTGGCCTCGCCTTTATCAGAAAACGTGACACGGTTGCGAAAATGACGCGCGAGATCCGCAAATTGGTGCAACGTCTTTCTACTTGTTGACACGTGTAAGCCGAGTTTGATAGCGGTAGGCGAGCAACATTTTCAACCGTTTAAAATGCATATCGATGGTAATGTATTCGGCGGCGTAATACGCGTGGTCGGCGCCCCGATTTAATTAAGAAAAAACGGGCTCGCCATGGAAGAAAATGTCACCTGCGACTTGATATAGTAGTCTGCGGCACTTAATGGATCGCTCGCGTAACATGTTTTCCTGCTGAATAACGTCCGTGAGGTTTTTATTTCGCCCGTTTATCGGTGGTTGAAAATTTTCATGCGAACGCTGCAGACGATTTTTACATAAAGCCGTAATAATCTGATCTAAGTTCTCAGTCGGACGATACATATTTTTCAAATAATTTAATATTATAATATTTTCTCTTTTCCATAGTCAGATTAATTCTACTTTGATCTTGTTAATCTCCTCGGTTACTACTATATTGCTTTTTTTTATTTAAACCATGTTACATCGGCCAAAATATTCATTAATGGGAACATATTCTTACTTTGATAATAAGAAAATCACTGATTTCATACATTTATGACAAAATTAAGCAGATGAAACACAGAACCGCGACTAGGATTACAAGAATTTAACAATTTGATTGTATTGAGTTGTCCGATAAGTTGTTCTAGTAGCACTTGATTCAGTATTTGATTAATAAATGACAAGACTTTTACGAGCATATATTATTATTCTTTTACTTTAAACATTAAAAAGTGTCTTTCATTTCCTCGTGAAAAAAGGAAATACCTTCAGAACCTATAATTATTAGTTGTGGGAATAACTGTTTGTAGTTCTTTTTTTATGCATCGATGCGTTTTTAATTAGCTGAATGATTTACAGCCTACTAATGAGTTTTTACTCCAATTTTTATGTTCGACCTCTCGAAAGTATACTTTAATAAATTGAGTTTTCGTTGAAGATTCCACTTTGACCATCCTTCCGGTAGCTGAAACCTTCATCCTGTATTAAAATGCTGCTTTGTATAGAATTCTGCAGGAAGTACTCCCTATCCGATAACAATAGACTACAATAACACCACCTATCCCACGTAATGTACCTGGTTTGAATTTATTCGAACGAGCAATCGCCAATTATTCTGGTAACATAATGATTTCAATATAAATAATCGAGTGAAACAGAAATATAATATCTTCTTTAAGAAATTTGTCCTTGAAATAATTACCTTCGATATAAATATAAAATATAAAATATAAATATTAAATATAACTTAAGTGAAATAAAATACAAATGTCACTCCATAGTTGAAAGCATTTATAAACTTCTGTGAAATATGACTTCCTTAACGTAAGTGAATCAACTAAACATTTTGAATATCAGATACAGATGCATATTTTATTTTACAAAATTTTTGCGTATATACGTGTTAAACGTTTAACATTCAAACGACGGATCTTTTTCACAAAAAATATAATTGAGTACTTTTACGATTATTTATAACTTTATTTATGAATTATCTTTAACATATTATTTAATATACTTCTCCTGGTTTTGTGCAAATTTCAATGAAACAAGCAAAAATTGTAATGAACTTTAAGAAATTAAATAGTGAGATAACAATTGTTCCGTCTCGGAACAACAATTCCGATAGAAAATATTCAACGCAGAGACTCTGCGAGGGCGAAAAATGTCAGCAGTGACGCAGCGACTATCAAGCAGCAACCAAGGGAAACAACCACCAAGGACAACGAAGAACAAGGCATCGCTACCACCCATCAATCCAGTGTGGCGACCCTGATTTCAACGGTTGCCAGGTCAACGCACTGCGAAGGAGTTTTTGTACGCCGCTGCTAGGCTCCGTCTAGCGCAGTATGTTTAGGTGCGCACAAAGACACAAGAAAAGGTACCTTGTGTTAGGACGCCCGATGACACACTGTATTTGTATAAACGGTTTAACGACCTATATATAAGCAACGTACAGTCATCGTCCTCTCACTTATTACTTATTACTTATTACTTCTGTCTTTATCGAGTTCGACACAGCGAGACCTCCACCGTCACCGATCCGTGCCTGATTTAATAAAGAGTGTCGAGGATCATTATCAACGTTCGCAATATATTTTTACCACACGCCATTCCTCCACACCAGCATCCGAGCCGTCACAGCCGAAACATTTCCCATTTCGAACACTATTAAATCTACAACACCTCGTTGATTCCTCAATCATCATAACACACGCGCCTTCGAGTGATCTGCGGCAATTACGTACGCGGACTCGACGCAACAACAATGTTTATACAGTGGGTCGAAGTGGACTCAAGTTTTGCCGTTTGAATGTGAACTGTAACATTTTCCACGATAAATGTATTCCTACGAGCATGTTTCGAAGTAACACACTGCGCAGCTCAGAATCTTGCGTGTCTTTGAAGGGAAAGTACAATAGAATGGAAACAACGCACGCGTGTAAGCGTACTTCAAGTTCGATCTCCAATCGATCTGCAATCGATTAAAATCTCATTAGACAATCGGACAAACGATTCCGAGCACTGGATTTAAACCGTGCTACGAGCACGGTACAATTTCCTTGCGGCATTCCAGCTATTAGAAAGGTGTATCGTGCACGGTCGCGATACGTTAAACACTGATTAGAATTCCAGGATGCAAGAACAAATGATTCCGCGCGATGCATTCACTGCCCTCGGACAAAATACTGTCTGCCTGATGGCTTGAATACACAGTCTGAAACAGGATTTGCACGCCACAAGAGTTCGAAAAAATATGTTTTATTATTCAAAATTTCTTATTACGCTTTGTTCATTGTTTAATCATGTTGCTTCACTGTAATCATATTTCTGCAACAGTAAAGTTTCCTTAACACTAAAATTACCAAACTAGTCGAAACGAATGGTTTTTGATTGATGAACTGCTTTATTGAAACATATATTATAATAGAAATTGTACTTAAAAGTAAATCCAATTTTATCATTGTAATAGAAATATTTCATCGCATTTTCATTTGCAATTAGTGAAAGTAATTTATGAATAGTTTTATTTAAAACGCGACTAATGTATATTGTTTACAGGTTCCAAACTTTTAATTATTTGTAAGGAAATTCATATTAAATTCAAAGTTTAAACACCATTTTGTAAACAATTATTGCAGATTTGTAGAGATCAATTATTTGTAATGAGATTCCTGTTGTTTTCTGAAAAGGTTTATACAAAATTTAAAAATTAAATAAAAGGCGAATAAATTTTGATGTGTGAGAGGGGTTAATTTTATTTGCAAAACGGTGAACATAATGTACAAAATAATTCATTTCGATTAAAAAAAGGTGAATACACTAAACTAAGATTTAATTCCGTTTTAAATTAATTCCTTTAATTAATTATTCCGTTTTTAAGATGTCTAAATATTTAGATAGTATTTATACAGTATTTACTATTCACGGAAGACTAAATTCTTTTTACAATAGCCGTCAACTCTTTTGTTATATTACTGTACCTTTTTCTAATTACGTGTTCTTTGAATCTTAATTTATGAAAGTTTTATTAGTCCTTGTAATTTCTAAAAGCTTCCAGTCCTTATAATTACACTAACTGCGGATTTGATGTGTTTATGGCAAAATTGATTAGGCCAAGCTTAAAATAGAAAGAAGATTATTGAAGAGTCTGATGTGTTGCTTTCGATAAAGAAAGACTTCTATTTGATTTCTATTTCTTGTTATCGTCGCAGACTACTTTTATGCAAAATGAAAATTGTCTGCATTAATTGCAAAATGTAGGAACTATAGAAATATTTAACACAACAATGTTTTCAAATTCTCTAAATGTTTTTACCGTTTGGTATTTGTCCCATTCATTTCTGTCACAAACGCATAAAATCCGCAGTCTATTTATAACATATGTACGTATTTATAACTATACGCTACAGTAGCAATTGCACTTTGAATTTGCTATGTTTATGAAAACATTAGCCCAGTTGCCGGAAATCTGAACGATCAGCTTACACTCATCGAGATCCCCGGACATTTTAAAGAAACGCAACAATATGATCCACGCGGAAGATTAAATCTTTTGGCAGCTAATCGAAAGGCTTTGTGTTTATTTCCAACTGACCTGCTTAGCTCGTCGTATACCTGCCTCTCCGTAGTTTCTCGAATCTTGTTTTCACTCGTTCCAGCTGGCGATGTAATCATTTACCACCGCTTTCCTGTTCATTCAACCTATTTCCTGTCATTCGCTAGCCGTATCCATCAATTTTTCTAGCTGTTGCTATCCTCGAACCTCTTAAATTTACTTCTCGTGCTAATAATAAAATATTCGATTCTCCATTTTTAATTAGAAATGTTATTATTCATATCTTCGTCGGAAAATCACAAGATAGAATTGTTAACATATATTCGTCCGATAATTTTTTGCACCACCATTTGCACTTTTTAACAGTATCATTAGTTTATAATATACCATTATAAACTTATTTTAATTAAGTTATTTCTTCTTATTGATACACCACAGCAATCGAGTGTATTTTTTTTATGTTAACAAAATTTATTTTACTAATACTAATCAAACAATAAATTAGTATAAGAATTAATATAAATAGTTATTTGAATAATTTTATGGTGAATTGTAAGTGTCATTTTTTAGATTTCAAACTTTTTAATAGAAATTTATGCGTTTATATTAACAATAAGTGCCATCGAAAGTAGCAGATAACTCTTCCCATGCGAGCGGCGACTATGAGGTACTAACAGGAACGGTTACAGCATTTTTCAAAATAATTTTAACAGCACAAGATGTGTTTATATGCCCAGTACTGGGCAAATGTATCCGGACATTCTTTAAACCGCAATAACTTTCTCAAAAATGGACAAAACGACCAGAATATTTTAAAAAATTTTTAGAATTTCTTTAAAATTTTTTAAAATATTCTGGTCGTTTTGTCCATTTTTGAGAAAGTTATTGCGGTTTAAAGAATGATTGCTTGCATATGTCCAATATTGTATTTAAAAAACTGTGAAAAGTGTAATTATTGTACATGCTAAAATCACATGAAATAGAAATACTATAGGTAAAAAGGCATTCTCTGATGTCCATAATATTTGGGAATACGGATAATATTTGAAAATTGTAAGAAGCCAACGAGAACCAATAGAGAGTACGAGAAACTCTTTGTTCGCGTTTGGCGTGTCGCGATCAATAGTTAATCTTAATCAGAGCGGCAAACATAAACATAGACGGACGGCCTACCTTCGCGTCGACAAGGATGAACGAGGCAAAAGGCAAGATCGCCAACAGTCGAGACGACGTGACGTACAGATTTAATTAAACTTTGAAGTAATTATTTCGTGTGTCAATGAAAAGTTGGAATGCGTTCTTGGCCGCGTCCATCCACCCCGAGGTAATAGAAACCTGTGGGCGGGTGTGTCTGGCTGGACGTCGCGTCGTAACGTATTTACGTGTGTCAGTTCATCGTTCAATGTCGGCGATTTGGCAAAAACGTAACACCGTTCACAATTAATGCTATCCCGGCGTCGATAAATTGTCGGGCCAATGCTTTTGCGGAAGCGCGAGGGAAACGTTGAAAATGAGCCAGCGGCGAACGAGGACAGCTGGAATAAGCGATGCGGAACACGATGTTGCCACCGCGTTTATGTGTTCTCTATGTGCAACAATTATCGCCGATAGCGATGTCGAAAACTCGGCTGACAAATAATTGCTAATGGATTACACGGGAGTTCGGTGTCCGGCTGTCGACGAGACTGTTACTCTTTCCGGTTTGCTACAATTTCAGAGTTATTTTTTATCTAATCTGTCGAGTATTGATTACTATTTCCCAATAGTTGGAATACTTCAACGGTTCTTTGGATCCATAGATCGTCATTTATCCGATGGCGTTTAGGTGAATTTCCGCTGTACGCAACATCTGTCAGATAATTAAAATAGAATAATACGTTTAAAATTGCATGCAGAGATTTGAATTTTTTAAAGATGTTAGCGAAAACGAGAAGAGGCCAATTAAAATCAATATAAATATCCACAAAACTCATTTACCTCCGGCCACGTGTGCAAACTGGCCCTCGGATCGTAACAATGTATAACGTATTTTGTTTATACTAGAACAAATCTTGAAGTCACATAAACTTCCATCATATTGACTACAATATTGTAAAGTTGAACAAATTGCAGAAATTGTTCAAATTTTTAAAACTTTAAAAATTTTTAAAAGTATTGCTATAGTTAAAATAATTAAAATTGTACAAATTGTTAAAATTATCGAAAAAGTTAATCTCCAGAATCCATTTTCGAATTCGCTAGACTACAAAATACACAAATTACAATAAATAGACCATGATAATAATTATTGATATAAAGTCTAGCAAACTAACAGTAAATGTTTGATAAAAAAAAATCTCGTTTTCTACCAGTGAACATTGATCATTGAACCAAAAAATATTACCTAGTATTTCCGTCGTTTCGAAACGTCGCCGTAGCACACCATGTACATAAACATAATCATCGTAATTGCGACTTCCTTCGACCAGCCGGTCCGTGACTCAGAGAATTCGGGGTGCCGAGGGCCGAAGGGATAAAATCAGTTCGGTCCGGCTCCGCTGCGTCACGTGAATCCGGCGATGTCGTTGACCTTATCCTTGAGGTCCTTAAGGTGCAAAAACGCACACGCGATACCGTTGGCACGAGTCGACGACGTGGAAATGCACCTGCTTCTGGTTACTACACGGAGCCCCTGCAGTCACGGCGCATGGACCCGGCCGCCGCGCCGCGTCGCACCGCGTCGCACCGCGCTGCGCCGAACCGAGCCGAGCCGAGCCGGCCGATTCGCTTGCTGAGCGCATTCGCCTAACCGTGCACACGCGTTTCTTCGTCCGCGGCGCTGGTTCCGCGTCGAGGAATCCGCGGAGGTCGCGCGGAGCCGAGCCGCGGAGAACAGCCTGGTCGGGTCGCGTCGCGCCGGCATTCACCCAGGTATCCTCTTTTGTCTTCGACGTAAATTACACGGCGCGAAGGGAGCCGAGAAAAATGACAATGCCCGTGGAACAGTTGATTTCTACGTAAGTACGAGGCACAGTTAGAGCGACTGCGGCGCTGACAGTTAACGCTTTTCACGGGACGCGACGCAACGGCGCAACGGCGCAACGTCCCTTTCAATGTCAACCCGAGGCGCGTACCGTTTTCTTTCATCTCCGAAATGAGACGTCGAGCACGAGCTCGCGGCAGCCTCTCTGACAGCGAATCCGGAACGCCGACTCCAGGAACGTTATCCCGCAAGGCGAACTGGAATTTGCGAGTGGGACTGTCACTGCTAAATAGTGCATGGCAGGTACAGTTAAACACCGACCGGCGGGTCACGACGGTCTGACGGGTTCAACGCGGGAACGACGATTAACCGGAGGTTCGAGCGATAGGGTATAGCAATTTCTTTGAAGGTTTGCGCAGTCATTTGTTTCTTTCGTTTCGATCAAGTCTCGGACACTTGGGCAATCGGAAAGTTTGCGATAATGCGTTCCTATTCTTAGGGCGTGTTCAGGCAGTACTAGGCTGCCGCGGTTGGTCAAGTCACTTTATGAACACCGAAATCATGATTTACCGAATTTAATATACTCGTCCACTAGAGCGTATCTTTTCTGAAATATTTTGTATTCAACTAAAAATTGCGAATCAAATCAAATGAAACAAACGACTCTCTATAAAATTGTGAATCAAAAGAAGTTTCTATTAAAACTTTCGTCTGAATATCCCAGAAAATGTTTGATAAATGTATACGTTCGGGAAGTGTTTAAAATCACTAATCATTTTTGTGCATTATATTTACCTGCATCCAAAAAATGGACACATTTTATCTTCTTATTCGGAAATTTTAATGAATAAATTAATTTCAATTCTTACTCGAGAATTGCGAATAACTTAATCAACATTATCCGCGAATAACAAATAATTAAGCTATACGCCATTATTGCTTTCGATATTCTAAATAACATCTGTCCAACGGTCAGATATAATTCTTTAGACATTCGATAATTATTATATAAAACGTCGAAATAATAACATAAATCCATCATGTGAGATTATAAAGAGATTATTTGCGAAGAATTTATTCTTTCCTCACCTCGTTTTTTATTTATAGCAGTCTTTTCAAACAAAACAGCAATTATCGCATTCCCGGTGCATCGGGACGAGTGCCGCTCACCTATGTACCGCAGGGTCAACACAGCTTTCTCTCGTTATACATAGAATCGAATCAGTTACATCGAACGAGATCGCTAATTATCGAGATTTTATTTTTCCCAAGCTCGTGGACTCCGAATTCCTGAAAGCGTTCAGGAAGTCGCCCAATAACGGCGACAATACATAACGGTATTCCATCGCCATAACATTATCGAGAACGTGCACAACGAATCGTAAGTTCCCTATGCATCTGACTGGAACACACCTAATAGCGGCATTCTAATCGAGCACCGAACGTGTAAACCGAACGCTTACGGTCCCGAGAGTATACGTGACCGACCGCGACGACGAACCGTGGCTGGATTCAATTATTTTAGGTGTTAGGTACGGAGATTTTCCTAATCTTCCCTTCCCTGACCCTTCACCTTTCCGGGAGTCATGCGCGAGTACAAAGGGTCTTTCATTAACCGCTTGCACTATAACGAGTCAGGCTCGCGATGGAGATCTCATACATGGACGATTCGAAGACCAATCAGTGTGTTGTAATAGAATATGTTAAAATAATAAGATGAAATGGGCGACGTTTATGTGAGAATGTGCCGATCGAGCGTACGTATATACAGGGTGAGACATAAATTACTCCCCACAATTTTTTAGCTCCTTCCATTAATTAAAGACAAAAATATTTCGTATCAAAGATAATTAGTATGTAACCGGCAAGACATTGCAATTCTTTAAATTTCAAAACGAATTGATTTACGGTAAAGCACAAGGTTACAGTTATGTTTTTAAGTGAACTATGTTATTTTAACTAATGTCGAGACGAATAACCTTTAGATGACATTGAAAGAAACACTGCCATGAATCGATTGCCACAACATTTTCGAATGTAAACATAAACAAATGATAAAGCGAATAAAAGTGAAAACCAGAGTAACAGTAAAAGTGCAACATGAGCACAATCAAGCTCGTGTTATTGCAAATAAGGCTGTTAGATAACTCGAATGCGGAAATATGGATCACAAGACTTAAAATATACACAAAAGTGTCGGCTTTGGGAAAAGAAATCAGACGGTCGAAATTAATAATAGACTACATAGGAGAAGATGTGGTGCCAATATTTATAAGTTACGATATTGATATCAACAAAATAAAATATAAAGATTTAATTGGTAAGCTCGATCAATGTTTGACATCCGAAAGAAACAGGTGAAATCAGAACGACCTCGACTTTTTACGAATTCGTTATCACGTTGCATTTATATCGATGAAAGAAACTTGGAAATTTACCTTTGAGTTCTTAAGAAATGTCTATGATTAACACTTTGCACTCGAGCGCTTCGGAGCGAAGTTATTTAATATTTATCTTTAAACTCGAGGGCTCCGATACGGTAATAATGAAGATAGATTTTAAATAACTCCGTTCCGAAGCCCTCGACTGCAACGGGTTAAATGACTAAAATCGTTTTTAGTATCGGAAACTCCCGAGATCAGACAGCAAGGCACAGCATTTGGCTCTTTTACCCGATCATAGATCGTTCGCTATTTTGAAGCGTAGTTAAGTCGTTGCATGCCGGATGGGTAGCTCCTCTCGACAGGGTACCGCTACGCGCCGATGATTATGCAACTTCGCGCCTTTCTGCTACCGCAAAACGACCGCGGACGAGCCGCTTTCCTAACCGATCCAAGAAATGCGGATTTAAATAAACATAGTCAACGACGTCGATCAAACGAACCTGCCAAACCAACTTGTTTCCTTTCAGCGGAGAATATTTTATTTGAACAATCAAACACCGGGCCGGCTGACAGCGACGCGTCGCAGCTGGGTCGATTGTGATCGATGATAAAATCGTCTCTGTCTCGCGACCTCGGTATTGTTCGCCGACCCTGTGGAATGTGTTAAAACAAATGTGCACTTGTCTTTATATCTAACTATTTCGAATTATTTTAGTGAAACTATAAAGAACATCTGCTTCGTAGACACGGAAAGTGCTAGAGGATAATTGATAGAAACATTATAAAATGATTTGAAACTTGCAGTGTACAAGCAAAATGTTCGCAATACTTTACGAATCTTAGGTTTTTATTATACCTATATTATATAGTATATGTTTATATAAATTTGTTTTTGTGAAGAATAATGATGATCTGTATATAATACAAGTATAGTACAAATTTTATTCGACAAAACGTTAATCGATGTCAAAAATAAAATGAAAGTGGTATTCAGGTATTCAGTATACTTTTAATCGTCACCTAATTATACTCAATTCACGGAAATTGCATAAAACAAATTACTATTACACTGGGAACAACCGAAAGACTAATACAAGAGGGTTTAACGAAGTTATGTTTTGAAATATTAATTAATAAAGCTGAGAATGATTAGTATGGTCGTTGAAAATATATTCTATGAAATATATTCTTGCTATACACTTTAAATCACAAGATGGAGATGCATAAAACACAGACATACTCCACTTACACGTGCATTGGTTTATAGTTCTAACGTTAGTTCTTCAGCGGATAATTCCATATATTGCAATTTATATTTCCCAAGAAAACGGTGTCTATAAAGTTCTTCATTCGTTCCTGATTAACGATAGGAATACCCGACCGCGGTAATTAAATTGTCTAGTATTTCTTGCATTACCGACGATTGTTTTACTTTTCCCTCGTACATCCGAGGTGCTATAGCATCCTGAACCAGTACTTTTTCCAATGATGTAATAACAATAAACGTAGGATTTTTAGAAAGTGAAATTGCGTGGTATGGCATCGATTGAAAATTACTTTCACGAGCTTAATATAGAACACAGGCAGTCCGCAACGCGTTCGCATTGAAACGACAATGTAAAATTTCATTGGTTTCGTAGAAAGTGGGAAAATATAATAGATGCCGCACTTTATCACAGTTGATGTGCGGCACGCGCTTCATGCACTTCGCATGTTTCGTAATGACAAAACTGTGACGCAATGATCGACTTCTCTCCGCGCAAAGAACTAATCGTTCAATAATTCAGCTTCCGAGGCTGTTTACAACGTAATTCGATGTCGACTACCGAACCTGCAACACGCTAAGCTATTCGAGAAATGTAACATCATGATCTTATGCAATGACGAACTTCTCTTTATGCAGAGAGCTAATCGTTCAATAGTTTGGCCGCGGCTAATATTTATAACGTAATTCGGTACGCCGGCGACCAAACCTGTATCGTGTTTCAAATACCTCTGATCTGTTACGAAACGATGCAGGCGTTTGGTAACCGCATTTTATTATAAAATCGCCACCGGCTTTAATTTCATTGTAAATTGTTTGACAAATCACTTCGCGCAGTGCATAAAATTGCGAAAGTTAAATTTCGAGAGCATCTTCATTAGACTTTTTAAGCGATACAGTAAATAATGTTTATAACAGAAATTAGGACAACTTTCCCAATTTTCGTGCTTCGGCAAAGAAAGTATAGAAAAAGAAAAGGAATGTATAGGAAAATGTTATATATAAATTGATTTTATTATGTTTACCTAATAACATGTAGAATTCATGGATAGATATTACGTTTTCCGTATGTTTCAATGTAATAAACATTTTTCAATTGATGCTACAACTCTTCTAAGAAATTTGTCCCGTCTTGTCAAAAATCGTAAGAAACCCTTGCTGAAGATTTCCGTGTAAAACATTATTAATTTAATTTATGACGTACAAAACGCGTATTACGTCGTAAAAGGATGAAACCCTCTAAATGAATTTAGTATTAACAACGATAAAAAAAGACTAATCATGCGCACTTTTGTATTTTTAATATAAATTCGTTAATAAGGTTAGATTTTAGAACATGTCCGTATTTACGTACCTTTTTGTATTAGACCGCGTAATCAAACCTAACCTCACTTTCAGTCGAAACAATGTAATAAGATAATAATAACAATCATTTTAAGTGCTCATTTAGTGTTTGTATATTACTCTAGTTTCTAGTACATAGTGAGAGTTTTGGAAAAGCAAAAATTGGCTTAAAGATACGATAATTTGAACAGTTACTCTAACAGGTGTAATTCAGAAGAGCTTCGCCAGATCATTTCTTGGATCTAGCGATGTGACTATCGATCATCGATTAGGATACTTAATCCTTTTTGTTACGATTTCCTTTAAACTGTGTTGATTAACATACTTTTTTCTGTGATGATTCCGCAAACAAAACCAGATAATTTTTGTTTGTTGTATTATTTAAGTATTTCCGGTCTTGGACTTTGATACGCACATCGCGCATTTTGTATATTTTTGATAAAATGGGTAATTATGATTCTAAACAATGAAAATACTAAGAGAATTTAACACTAGATTTACGGGCGTTTCTTATATACCTATCTCTACGGCACCCGTCAAATTGACGGGTAGGTGAAAATACGTATTTATTTTAAAAAATCAATTTATTCAAACTAAGTCTGAGTGGAACAATATAAGGCTTCATGTAAAAATAAAATATTAATAAATCAAAATCTGTTTTTATCACAGAAATGATAACAATAATGTAAACGCTACAGGATGAACACTTTTATCGAGCACATTTCTTACATATGTATTGAATTTCTTTTGTGCATTTTTCGCATACGATCTTCTTGCAATACATACAGCAACTACTGCTTTTATTTTTATTGCAGTAGCCCATTTGACAACTTTTTCGGACTCCTGATGTTGAAGGTGACAGAACTGAAACGGCTGAACTTTGACAAAATATAAACTCTTTTCTGGATATTTTGGATCCGGTACACTCTCTATACAGTATCCACGCGTTTATCGCTGCCAAATCTAAAATATTATAAAAAGGGAGGCCATCGGGGCCACCGGCGACACCCCGCTTTCACGCTATGATTGCTGGAAAAGGGTGGTCGGCGAAAGTAAAAAATCTGTGCCCAAATTCAATTACCCTACTGTAAATACTTATAATAAGCGGGGACTACAATAACCGGAACTTTTGCACACTGTCTTCGAAAAATGTTCTTATCACTGTCACTGCAAAAACTATACTGAAGACCAGCTCGTGCCACCGCAGTCTAACGTCGGCTGTCGCCGGCTTTGAAAATTGTTTATATGTGTTGTTATATTGAACCAACACATGAACCGAATATCTTTTCGATACGACATTTAGTCTGCCACATGCTTTGAGTTTCGAATGACGCGGGGATCTATCTGGTAATCGATTTCGTTGAATACACAAAACGGGCCACGCAGGCCGAACAGTTTACTTTATATGTATCACATTATCGATCCACTATTGAGATACAATGAGTTTGAGGCATCTCAGACATTTCGTTCACTCTTATATTTACTGTTGGAGAAATAATTTTACAAACGAAGCAAATATATAAGGATTGTTTACGTAATCAGCTAACCCGTCAATTTGACGGGCTCCGTAGAGATAGGTATACCACATAAAAATTTCCAAATTTAGGAAGCTTAAGAAAATAATAATTGTGTGTATAAACTCTCTTAATGAAACTATAAATTTACGGCGCAAAATAGTTAAGATTAATGCTATGGTTTTTTGCGTGTTTCATTTCAAAGTTTGAAATCCGTCAAATTGACGGGTCCCGTAAACCTAGTGTTAAAGGCATCTACTCATTAAATTATTAACCCTTTGCGTTCGAAGCTATCCTAAACAATAATCATATTATTAATAATTCTTGAAATATAAAAAAATATAATAATGTAAGAAATATTTTAACCCTTTGCACTCAAGGGCTTCAAAGCGCAGCCATTTACAATTTGTCTCCAAACACGAGAGCTCTGCTACGGAGACAATGAAAATAAATTTAATATGTTCCTCGAGTACAAATTATTAAAGAGAGACAGAAGTTTCGATCAGACTCTTTTTTTTAGAGTTAATTTTTACTTTGCGTAACAATCCGCAATCACGTCACGTATTTGACTCATTATAATGCAAGACGTTACCGACATATATTGATGATATTGATAAAATATCGTTAAGGCGAATAAGGAAACTGACCATATAGTTACATCAAGGCGATAAAACGTACTTTGCATATTATGAATTGTAAATTATATGTTATAAACATAAACATGCGTACAGTTTAATCGATTTATTTTGCATTATGTAAGGCCAATATACGGATAATATTATTAAAGTATCATTAATGCAAATGAAGAGATTGATCGTGTAAGTTTACCAAGATGCATAATTGCAAATTAAAACAAAAAGTTTACAAATATGCTGTCTTTAATCGATTGAAACGGAAGCAAAAGTACTGCAATCCATCACGTGGTAGATATATCGTATTATCGGTATTTAGTGGTAATTATATCGACGCTTTGACCCAGTCTCCTGTATTCGAAGCACACAAATTGTATTTGCCATAAAAATCCACGGTCTAATGATCGTTATCCGACGTGCATCGTGTTCTTCGTCGCCCTCAACAACGATTCGAATAAATCAAAAACCACTGAAAACTGCAGTTAGCTCTTCCCAAAGAAACGTGTCGTCAAAACCTAAAAATCTCGATCAACCGCAAATACATAAATTCGCGTAGCTAAACGATCGTTAATCCATGGGATCAGCTCGATCGAGTATAAATCATATCACATAGATAGCTTGCGCGGATAAACACAGGGCAATCCATCACGCTCCGTGATCGAATTCACGCAATCAAGCCGATTTTTGTTTCTCGTTCGCACACACACACATACATCTGTTGAAACTACCGTGTGATACTTTCCATGCACTCGTAAAATATTCTGAAACGAGGTAGAGACCATTCTCGATTACATTCGATACCGCTCGACGGCTGATATTAATGAAAAACTTCCTTTCACTGGTTTCGCATGCGCTCCCGGAGTCAGGTGTATTTGAATTTAAATTAGTTAGGTGTTCTTCTAGAGGGGGGAAAACTGTAATAACAGGGATCGAGTGTGCAGGAGCTATTCGGGTCGGGAACGGCTGATCGAGTCGAACGCGCGCGTCCAGCCGGCAACAACTCGTTTCCGATTCCTCCTTGGTGAAAGCGAAAGAAAGGGAGGAGGCGTTAGGGATCGTAGATGCTTACGATAAAACGGTAAACCGAACGAGAAGACATCGGTTACATAACAGCAGGAATGCCTGGCTCCATGACTGGGCACTAGTCCCCGACTTGGACGTTGTTGCTGCACGCGTGTCTGGCATACGAGGTCTCGTCAAAAAGTCACCGAACTTTTCGAATTGCGCGGCAGCGCAGCGTCTTACAAGGGATGTCCGGCAACCTGAAAATTCTTATCTTTTTGAAACTGTACAGCTAGACTGCATATGTTTATGCAAATGCAGATATTCATAGGAAAGAAGTAAATCTATGGTACTTGGACAGAAATTTGTTTTATCATTAGAGGCTTACAAAATTATATTTTTCGTTTTGTATGTTTTGTAAATTATATATATCTGTCTTATTGCTGCATATTTTGTATATATTCGATTGTCTAAATTATAACATGTTGGGGAACACGACTAGAGGCAGCAATGTTTACATCTTTTGGATAAAAACCAGTGGTTGTTGTTATAATTTGTAAAATATAATTGGAAATATTTATATTATAATTTATTTTATTATTACATTTCCCTTATACTATATAATATGAAATTTTTATATTTTTCAGACTCTGTGGGTTCTTTAAATTTTTAACAAGTATCAAAAGTACTATCGGTCGACATAGATAGTTTTTGTGAATTATCAGAAATTATCGATAGTTTTCGGTCTATAATAAATATGCGTTTTCCTATTTGTTTATAAAACTTTACAGTACAGTAAGTACTTAATAATTCGTCAGACCTTTTAAGAAGATTGAAAGGATACAACATTTTGTGTAAATAAAAAAATTCGATACTACCATCGCTTGAAGTAATTCGAAGTTTCCTTCTCGGTGAAAAGCTCTCTATAAATGAAAGCGTGTAAGTTAATAAATAAGGAAATATTTATTCATGTGTCTCCACCCTGAAGACGTGAATATTGGTTAGAAAATAAAAAACGGTCAAATAGTCGTTTAAGGTCCCCAAGAAATTTGTAGTTTTTTGTACAACACGTAGTTTACAAGAAAAATTAAGATGAAAAAGATAAGTGACTCCTTATATATCCAATTAAATAAATTCGTTGAATAAATTCTTCATAAAAGTATCTCTACGATGTTAATAATCGTGAATTAACAAATTTAGTACATGTGATGTTGACGCGTTGCGTAAAGCTAGTGTTGATCCGGCAAGGGCATCGATGAACGCGATTTGAAACGATAGTTGTTCACCCGTGACCGAACGATACCTTCGACGAGTTTACACGCCGGATTACAGGTCGCCGCCATTAGTTCGCCGTTGACGTAAGAATACTTTGCGCCGCGAGATCTTTAACGCGCTGTTCCTCCGTGTTCGAGTTAGCGAATCGTTAAGACCAGTTCGGCGGATGATGAATGACGATGGAAATGGAATGTCTCGCCGACGGGATCGCCTGATCGATCAGTTCTAATGGACGCGCGACTGTTTGCGCTCTCGCTGGATGAGATACGGCGTAATGATTGTCGAATCGATGGAGAGCGGAGGCGCTCGTGTTTCACCGGGAGAAAAATCGATTGCGCCGATATCTTGCCGGAGATCTCGATAGGTCGGCTTCGACTATAATGATTTTGTATGCCGGCGATTACGGGAAAAGGATCGCCGAGTCGCGCGGTGACTTTACGCTTTTCGTTCGCAGCGCAGCGAAACAGAATGCCCGAGGTTGATGTGAAAGGGAGATTTCAATTGTCACGTCCACTGTGATCTCAGTCGCGAATAGGATACTCGGATCTATGTGGAAAAGTTTCTAGTTGTTCGGTTTTCGAAACAATTACAAGAAGGATCGTTGAAAAAAAGTGTGATTCTCTGAAAATAGAGATTACACTTTTTTCAGATTAATACGAATTACGATAGATTAAGCTGTTAACCGAGTATGGCAAAGTATTTCGTTGTATCAGGAAGGAAGTATCTTTTCGTCATAGAAGTTTCTACAAGCAATATGTGGATGAGTATAACGTTCTTTATATGTTGTTTATCAGGACATACTAAAGAAAACTGTGTAACCAATAACAGAACATACAAGGTATTTCAAAATTATGGTATTTCTTGAAAATGTGGAATCCCTGAGGTAGTTTGAAATAATTTTTCAAAAAATTTCAGGAATCCGTCATTTTCCGGATGTGTCATAACTTTCAGATACCCTGTATATGTATGGGATTCTCCATAAAAATGAAACCTTTAATCAATCATTTTCCATTTTGTTCGATTACATTTTGCCATATTTTACGCAACTTCGTTATAGCACAATCAAAGAATTTTTTATGTTTTTCAGCAAAAAACTGTTCCAAGAACAATCTCACATCGTTATAAATAATAAAGGTTGTACCACGTAATGCGTTTTGTAGAGAACAAAATAAATGATAATCGTATGGTGTCAGGTGTGGTGACTATGTTGAACGTGGTAACAAGTTCCATGCAAGCTGTACCAATTTTAGACGCGTGACCAACACTATGTGTGGTCCAGCCTTATCTTCGCGGAGCACAACATCTTTGTGGTTCACCAATTTCGGACGCTTCTCTTTGATGGCATCATTTAATTTAACCAGTTGGCGACAGTACACTCGCGAATTAATGGTTTGGTTGCTTGGAAGCAATTCAAAGTAAATAATCCTTTGAAAACCCACCGGACTGACAGTATGATCTTCTTTTGGTGAATATCTGCTTTTGATGTACTTCGAGTAAGTTCATTACATTCGGTCCCATTATATTTTCCGTTTAATGTTGTTGTAGACACTCCATTTTTCATCGTCTGTTATTTTATGTTTCAAAAATGAATTATTTTGTTCATGTTTCAACCAAAAATCGCACATATCAACACGCATAGCGAGACGAATTTCTTGATGTTGTTCATGAAGTACACAAATATCGAGCTTACTAACGTATCCAAGCCATTTCAAATGGTTTCGGACACTTGATTTTGATATGCCGAGTCTCTCACTGAATACTCTTCTTGTCAAGCGGCAATTTGAATTGCTCAACGACTCTATTTCGCTGCTATCAACTTCCTGAGCGTAGAGCATCCTTAACCACTTCGGTACGAGCGTCGACTATAGTCGACGGCCACAGATGAACACACACAGCCGAGTGTCGACTATAGTCGACGGCCGTGATATGAACGCACACGGCCGAGCATCGACTATAGTCGACTATAGTCGACTGCCAAGAACTTTTGCCTTATCTCTACAATTGCAGTTTTTACGTCCAGAAATACACATAAATAAGCTTTTCTCGTCAAAGATCTGTAAAAGAGCAAAACGGATTCACTGTCGATGCACGAAGTAGCATGCGAATGGTGAGTGCCGGCTGTTGGCACAATTTCGTGGCCGATGCGCGCCGTACCGAAGTGGTTAATATCAGAATCATTGGATCGAGATCTTTTGCCCCAATTTTGACACTGTCTTATCTTCAAAAGGTCTTCGTCGCACACGTTACATAAGTTTCTATGTGCTTGTAAAGAATTTTTCCTTTTTGGAAATAACAGAGGAAAATATTGCCAGGATGCTCTTTGGAGTCAAAATTGTGAAAGACCTTTTTTAAAATTAAGCTTAAACCATAACCTATCAGGATGCATAGCGAATTCGTGTTTATAACACAATGATTCATTGCCCAGTTCAATATACGATCGATATTCATATACCAATATCGAAACTAATCGATATTTGATTTGAAACTAATTATTTTAATTTGCTAGTCGTTAATATGTCGTAAATTATTTGATGAAATTAAATAATCCATATGCGACGAGAGATCTTTTTATTAGGTATTTCAAACGTGATATTTCTCACTGCGAAAAAAATTTCCTACTGTGAAAAGGGTTGCGCAAAAGTTAATCTCTTGGTTGACAGGTTCATCTAGGCACATTGAATGCAGAATTATTGGAAACCTATCATAGCTGTTGTCTCATTCATTTACACAGGTTCACGAAAATGTTCCACGCCATTGAAAACGCAATAACTTTTTTCAGAATGGACTAAATTACTTGATTTTTTCTTAGTTGATTGAAGGACTAATCTAATAGACAATAATCGAAATGCTTTCTCTTAATTTTGCTGTCATTTGGAATGACAAAAAAGTAAAAAACTCTCATTTTTTTTATCTTTCTACTTGAGTTTATAACAAGAATTTAAAAAATGTCTTCGCAAATATATAAATGACATCCTTACCTTACTTTAGTTACATTTTTGTCAAAAAGGTTCATCATCGGAGTACATATTACGACATTCCATAAAGTTTGTATAGGAGATAGAGACAATCGGAAGAGCAATATTTTTTTTTCATGGGTAACAATAGCCTCTAATAATCTCATCGCTAATAATATTCTTTCATGGGCAAATCAGTGTTCCGTTCGGTTCATTTTGGAGTGGCAGCGAGAGGCTGCATTCTTATGCAACGGCGAACAAACGCGAGAAAGAAGAAACGGCTGAGCGAAAAGCTTGTGGATCCCGTGCGTGTGCGTGACCGTTATGCAATTGCACGAGCCGACGTCCGAAAGCATGAAAATAAAACACGAGACCGGCCATTCGAGTCGGGGATTACTCCCCACTATCGCGGTTTCACGAACGCGAGAGAATGCCGTGACACTTTTTGCGGCCCTGATAGAAACCCCCTGCGAACAATCCGGACCGTACGTATCTGTTGACGTCATTCATCAGCCTTCGATGATTTTTACAAAATTGCAATAATGTAATTCATCAATGGAAAGTTAGAATTTGCAACCAAAAAGTACGAATAGAACCTGGCTTATTTGAATAAACGAGAGGTGTCTTGAAAGGAACATTTTCGTTTCGATCATGATATAAAAATCAAATAAAAGATTTAAATGATACAAAAGACTATTCTACTTCTATTGGGTACCATTGACGCGGTACCATTAAGCTAATCGTATATTTACATATCATTTTTCGATTTCTTAAAAAATTTCTAAGAAAATGTAGTAATTCTCTCCTTTTCATAAAGTGATATTGAATGAGATGTTGAATTTAGAAAGAAAAATATTAGTACAATTTTTTCCATTACTATGTAACCGAATGGTGAAAAAGATCTTATAATTAATCTTATTAGATTTCTTCGCGTCTTGTATTTATTTACACTAAACCATCCCATTTTCGGTAACATGTTTCAACTGGAAAAATAGTCGAAAAATATTTTATGAATAATAGCATTTTAAGTAGTGTAGTTATAGATGTCTTGTGTCTCATTTATTTTAACAATTAAATTGAGGACGTCTTTAAAGTAGGCCGTCTTTAAGACACTTGGTGCACTTTCTCGTGTGTGACACTTGGAATGTCTTTGAAACGTCTCGAATGCCCTAAGAACGCCCTAGAAATGTCTTAAAAACATCTTGTATTACAAATCAAGACGTCTTTTAGACGTTTTTTAAAACGTCCTTTAGACGTTTAAAATACATCTTATAGACGTCTTATGGACACCTTTAAGGATTCATTTGTAAGAAATGTATTATAACATATTACGTAATAGTACGTATTAATACATATTGTGTATTATAACGGGTGAACTTCTGGAAAAGTAATCTTTTATAAGAGGACACGATCCATTTAATACGATAAATACAATAAATATTACTATGCTGATAACGATCGTGTTAAGAATAGTGCTGAGTAAAGCAGCATTCTGCATTAGTGCCCACGTATCAATTTTTATTAACATTCTTAGGTTTTTGAATAGTTAGTAATAATTAGGCTGCGTATTTTACACATTCACGACGAAATTGGCAAAAGAATTTAATAACACTGTTACATTGATGGAAACAATTTTCATAATGTTAAAAAGTCCACAAGTTACTGGTTAATATAGATGATAATATCGTTTCTCTTTCAATAATTATAACTAATTAAAAATAAAGTAACGGTATTCTTAAATATTTCTAATGTTTGTAACGCTTTGTACTTATACCTATTAATTTTTGCTATAAATGAATAAAATCCGTAGGCCAGTGATAATATTGTTCGCGTTTATTGAAACAGAAAGTAAAAGATATACGTAAAAAATCTAAATAAATTAAAGCGGTACCAAACAGTTCACCGGCTAACGTTATTTGCTATAAATGAATTAATAGATCAAGTACCAGTAACACACATTCAAATATTAGATTTGAAAGGTCCAGGTTTATACGAAAGTAACTCTGCTATTTTTGAGTGCTTTCTAGGCCTTATGCAGCTGTCGCGGATTTAATTTTGGAGAGAATCCCTCGTAGTCAGGTTTTGGCTAGGACATTCCGATTCGACGGTAATCGGGTATATCATAAACTTGGAGTAGAATCTACCGAATCGATAGGATCAACTGACCAAACCCTCTCGCCGACTGCATCTGGGCTAATTGTTCCGTGGCCAATTTTAGCGCCGCAAGAAAATTATGGCCGTAAACTGTTAATCCGCCAAATCGCCCGTGTATTAGAGATTTCGCAGTTTCGGGACTGAGATCAGTATTATTCTTAGGGGCTTTGGGGTTTAAGCCGAGTCCAACAGGAATATTACGCCACCGTTTAGCCAGCATTGTGTTAAGCTGCATCACGTGTTAGAAGATGTATTAATACCGATGCGAATCAGGAAAAGTACACGCCCTGTGCACCATATAAATAACCGTTCCGGAACATTGATCAGCCAATCGATTTAATTGATCAGCTGATCGATTAATAACCGAGACGAAGCTGATGGAATTCGGGCGATAGGTCCCTTCTTCCCTGTTGATGTTGCCGTTCTTTCCTATCCGTTATTGTTTTCTTGTGTTTCTGACGGGAGCAGTTCTTGCCT
Source organism: Augochlora pura (assembly GCF_028453695.1). Lineage (NCBI taxonomy): Eukaryota > Metazoa > Arthropoda > Insecta > Hymenoptera > Halictidae > Augochlora > Augochlora pura. Next base: position 18,386,125 of record NC_135781.1, read on the forward strand.
ACGAATGAGACCTTAGGTCTGTTTAACATGATCCAATGATTCGTAGCTATACGAAGTACTGTTGCAGCAAATAGTGTGTATCTCAGCTTCTTGAATAGGGCACTTGAAGAGGTCTCTACAACCCTTGCCCTTGACTTGGTTATTGAAGCTATTTGAATTTTGCATTTCCAATTTCTTTGACAGGTTTCTTATATTTCTATAATTTTCGTTATTCATTTTTATTATTATGAAGGGTTCATTCCATTAATAAATTAAGTTATTGCTATTATTATTAGTAGCAGTAGTATTATTATTATGAATAGCTCGAATAAAATCGTATTAGAATAATCATTCGAATAAACTCCCCGAATCAAATTTTATTAGAATAATATATCGAATAAATTCCTCGCATCAAATTTGATGAAATAATATATGAAATTTGAATACTTATTTGTCTTATGAATTTTACAATATAAAAAGCATACTATCTCTTCACTAAAATATTAATATATTAGCTCTTCACTAAAATATTAATATATTAATTTAATACGTATATTTAACAAATATCAAGTTTTTCTCAAATATTATCGATATGTAGATTTTGTTAATTTTTCTCGTTAAGTGCATCTATTACGTTACTCGAATGTTGTTGCGACAGATTGTTGGACTTTTTCGAACTGCACACAGACAGAAACGTTTGAAGACACATCTTCAACATAAAAAATGAAGTCACTGTCGTTTCTTGTGAATTCAGTATCGGCTGTGACAGGAGCATATTCGTCTTGCTCTCTTTGTATAAATACAGTGGCCCGAGTGGGTGTGGCTTTGTTGCTCTCGATTTCGACGGATCCAGGACAGTGTCTCGCATAGTAATCTATGCTCGTACCTAATATGGACTTCTCGTGCTACCTTCTATTGAAATCGCAAGGGGTCACATTGAAACCCTCCTTTTCAGAATCACAGAGCCAAAGACTACAAAAAAGACTTGTATAATCCCGTTACCTCGTTATCTTTTAACACATACGACGACCGTTCCATATTTGGGCGACAAAATGATCCGGCTAGACTTGAAAATGAATTTTTGTTCACCATCTACTGCGAAACGCAAAAGGATGAAGAAAGCAAGTAATATCATAAATCTTAATTATTCGGCATTCGTTCTAGATAATAAATTTCTTTGATTCCATCTAGTTTTTGTAGTCGTTCAGTCGACGTGTTAATTAATTTGTCGAAACAAATTGCAGAGCGCGAATGATAATTAGCGGTTCGCGGAAATCACTGGCAAAGAAAATAATAAACGAGAAAATGAACCATCTAATAAATTATATGAAATATTATGACATTATGTTAGAACAATTGTCCATCATTTAGAAAGAGAAAAACAATGGAATGAAACTTGCAATATTCTATCATCCATCGAACATATATTTCTTTCCATCCGTAGCGATCAATTTTTAAATTACCTAATAGTTGAACTGATTGCCCGAATATAAAACAGTAATATTAAAAATAATATTTAACTGTACCACGACACGTGCCAATTGTTATTATCGAACTTATGCAACTCGTAATATATTTGTGTTTCTTCCGCGGTGGTTAATGACCTAGCAATCGATGCGACCTTGATAAACAAATAAATTAAATATAACAAACATGAACATAGTTTTATAAAATGAAACATGACACGATGTTCCCATGATGCGATTTATGATGGGCCTATTTAAAAGTTGTATCCCAACAATTGGCATATTTTCAGATATATTTACAGATATATTTACAGATATATTTACAGATATTCACCGAATAAGAAGTGACATAGTGTCAGTGGCAGTGTCTTCAGGTGACTCGCGTGTCTCGCATTAATCGCTTGGTTATGATGGCTAAACGACTATGCGTTCAGCTGTATTCAAGGAACAATTGACGGAATTCACGGATCGCGGCTGTAACAGAGGCGTAGTTGTACAATACCTTGCGATAGTCAGAGTTTGTAATCGATAGTTAAGTGGTAGTCGGTGCGCACTTAATGCTAGCGTAATACACTGACTAGCGGCGAGCATTCTAGTGCCGTCGACGGGACTACGTATTCAATTGCAGGCCTGGCAAGGTGGTTACAGGCTGCCGAAGGTTCTTCTGTGTGCACGTTGCGCGAATCCCAGAGCGTTTTCGCGTGCAGCCGTGAGAGCTGTGCAAATAGTCGCATTAATCCTTTCTCTCTTCCTCTTGAGATCGGCGCGTCGCGTCGCGGACGATCACGGAAAAGAATGTACAGTTCTGCCGCGGCCATTTTAACGGAACTGGCCCGTTAGTTTTTTCTATCCGCAACGTTTCTTGAAACGGTGAAAGGCGTTCGGCAAAAGGCTATCGGCGGAAGCGCGGATGTTGCAGGATGCTACGTGGACAAACGCGATGATTCAGTGTGCGAGAAGGAAATGAAAAAGAAATACCATACCGTCGGACAGAATTCAATCTTTGCTGCGATACTTCCTTGGTGATCGGATCGTGAAATATTTTCTACGATTTGCTTCATACGGGTGAAGTTAATTTTTTTCAAGACTTTGAAACGAGGACGTTTTATTAAATTGTCCACTAAACTAATCATTTTTTGTCTATTCAAGTGGCACATCTCTAATCATTGTGTACGCTAAAATCTTTTAAATAAATGCATTTCCTTGACTAATCCATTACCCTAGTCATTCAAGTAACACGCGTATAAGCATCTTGCATAGGAAAATCTTTTAAATAAAGTCATTTTCTTGAATTGTCAGTAAACTAATAATTCTACGGTTATTCAAGTGACATTGTACGATTAAAAATTTTATGATTTTACTAAAATGAAAACGTATATGTGTGTCTGCATAAATTAAATCCTCTCATCGCTTCATTTTTCCAACATACACATATAAAAAGATGTTATATTCTGAAATCGTATAATTGAAATAGTAATTTTACTTCAATTAAGTATTTCAGGTTTATTATTCTAAAGTAGATATTTTAAATACTTATTATATATTTGTAGAATCAACGAATTATTTCCACTAGTATTTCATTTAATATCAAAATAGATTACTATTTCAAATGTAGCAAAGAGTGGAGAGCAAAATGGAGTCATCACTTTTAGAACGGTACAACATTTTTAAAACTGGTGTGAATGTTTTGATTTTTTTGCAAATGAGAGAGGGACTAATTCACTGTACAATGACTGAAATATTTTTTTTTAAATTTTCAATAATTTGGAATTATAATACTTGGAATAAAAAACCGCGAAGAAACTGTTGTGTTTTTGCTTTCTTATTAAAGTCTATAATGAAAATTTAAAAATGCATTTGGAACTTTTTATCGAAATCGGTTAACCTCGATACAAGCTGTAAACAATTAAAAATCCCGAAAAACACAGGTTCTTTGCAAATTTCATTCAAAACAGGTAATTTTTACATGTTTCATTATATACATTTAAATTACCGAATAATGGCAAATGCATTTTTTAAATTTCCATTATAGGCTTAAATAAATATTTAAAAACACGGCAGTTTCTTTACGATTTTTTTTATTACAAGTTATTGTAAAATTAAAAAAAAAAGGTATTTAAGACATTGCACAGTGAACTAGTCCCTCTCATATTTACAGAAAAATTTAAGTGTTTTATATCAGTTTTAAAAAAGTTGTACCATTTCAAAAGCGTTAACACCTTACCGATCGGTCATTTGTCTATAAATATTTCTGTTATCGTAATAAACATTTCTTTTAAAGAATATGTATTTTATCTATTTTATTAATCTCGTAAGATATCTAATATTTGAAGAACTATATAATAATATTAAAGCTCGGTAATATCTCAGTAATAGATAACAAATTATTGGTTGGCATGACAACCGATTCACAAGTTACCAATTGGGGGGAAAAGCCGATTTAGCCGAAAAAGCCATTGTATGTAAAACAGTGCACAGAAGTAGCATTCGCAAGTATTTGTATTTCCAAGTTGAAATATTTTTAACCAGGTCTGAACTTAAATAACCGTTTCGTTATCCACGGAAACTCTGCTCGTTATTGAAGACAAGTTAACTGACTGTAAATACCATCGAGATAGCCTCGGGAGGAAACAAAGAACAATCCCGATGGAATTATTTTCTGGTATTAGTGGTTCAGCCTTAGTACGACTTCCATGTCTTCTAGGTTCTCCGCAGAATTGAGAGTACATAAAGGTCGTCTCGTGTAAGTCGGGTTCTTACACAAGGCGGGGTGTGTGTTACCTGATGTAATAAAGAAACACACGCACAACGGTACACACGTGAACATTCACGTAATCGTTAGACGGCTTCCACGCCTCTAAATGTCATTTATACAGGTTACACCCGGCGTTGCATAATTTTTTCTCATTCCGGGAGTCGAATGCGATAAACTTTCTGATGGTCCATTTTGCTTTCGCTTCTCATATCTGTGAGTTTGCTTGGTTCATGCTTTGCTTAGCCAGACAAAATTAATTCACCGAAACTCATATTTTAGTAGGTTTATGCGGCCGAGGAATTTGTTGACGCGGATTTGCTCGACTGAAGTCTGTAGTTACACTAGACTGTGAATGTTTATGAAAAATAAGAATTGTTTGCTTTAATTGTCAGACGTTAGAGCCAGATGTTTTCCTACTTTAAGAATTTTAATAATTACAAATTTATACATTAACAATCTCAATTTGTATTAACCTTTGACTGTTTTAAATTACACCTATTCATCTTTGTTACAAGTGTGTGAAATTCGTAATCTAGTAATTACTTTCGTTTCATGGCAATATTGGTATCCAAAAGTTTTTCAATGACTGAATAAACAATTACATGAACATAAAATACTGCTGTCACAATTTTTTGGAATACATTTGTAACGGTGCTCGTTGACCACACAATCAGAGAGCGTGTTTATAATCATCAACATTAGGAATTCAATTTTTCAATTAATAAAAATTGTTACAGTCTTTGTACAAATTGTAATACCAATTTATTAAATTATAATAACAAGAGCTCGAAGCTATGAATAACCATTAACGACATAAAAATTTGAAAACAAAAACTAGATTCAAGAAAATAATTACGAATTCAAAACTAGCAATTAGAATCGAGAAAATAATTATGAATTCAAAAATAAAAGTTAAATTGGCGAAAATAATTAAGTAAATCGAAAACTAGTAAAGTAATAATTTACTCTTCAATTTCGCATTTCTCTATCATTTTTTAGCGCCAGCAAAATTCTCAAGATCGACAACAGGAAATGATCAATTCAACGTCCGTCTAACCAGCTCCCGCTCATTAAATATTCAATTATCTGCATATATGACATGTACGATACGAAAACAAAAATATCATCCACTATTAACGGTACAGCATCTTCCACTACTGCAGGCAAATAAGCGTGGTTTAAATACAGGCTCATAAAAGATATTTTTAAATGTCGTTGAAAAAAATAGAAAATGACTGTGATCCAGTTTTCCGTTCGATATAAAGTGATAATAGCCGGTATTTTGCGTGCTCTTTATGAATGCAGGATGAATACCTATGAGAAAACCTGACGTAACACATTATGAATTTCTGGTTGATTTCCTTTCACTCTTGCGAACGCTCTACGAATTCTGCGGATGATTTTTTTGCCTTGTTTAAACTTGCAATACTGAAACGAGTTCAAGTAGTAGAACTCGGCTTGTTAGTTCAAGTAATGAAACTGATTAGATAAATATCTGCAACCTATTTCTCGATTTTATCAATAAATAGAGAACAGTGTGCATAGTGTCACTTTGTATTTTCTTTTTCTTGTAACTTCTTGATAAAGCGTTTATGGGTTTTTCTCTATTTGTGTCACTCCTTCCTATAAATAAGTATTTTCTGTTAGAATTTATGATTTCAAAAGTATACAAATCGTTGTGTAAAATAAAAGCGTTGTTGTCTAATTCAATTTTATTAAAGTTGAACGAATTTGCCGATGCATTCGCGCGTTTTACACCACGTTTGCACGGAAGTCGAAACGTGGCACGGCTGACATTTATCGTGGAAATTTAAAGTTACGATGTGCAATCACTCTGTTCGATTTCACCGTATGATGCGGATGAAATATATGCTAATAAACGTGCAACATAAACGCGGACGAGCGCAGAACACCGTTGCGGCAATCCTTGGTGTTAATATTGCCACTTTGCTCTCAAATTGGCTACATTTCCCTTCTGCGTCTCTCTATTTCCCGTCGAAAAACCAGTTTTCTCCTTCGCCGAACCTGGCAACCGTAAGAACGGTATAATTCGTGACACTGTTTTACGACGACGCTCGTTCGAACGCGGGAAAAATCGATTTTTGGAATATTCTCTAACCACGTATCTTCCAAATATGCAATTTCGAAATCGACAACGTTTGTGTAATTTCTGTAATCTTCGTTAATATTGTTGCGACCACCTCGAACCTGATCCGGTTCATTTCACCCCGACCCGCGCGTCCGCGGTATATTTATACATCTTTAGTTTATTATTTACACTTTCTATTCGTCTATACACGTTTTGTACAATATCTAGAAGATGCCGCTGACACAATTTATCAGATTTACTGTCAACCACCAACCGACTATCTTCAAATCGAACGAAAGACCCTGAACCGTGTTGCTGTCTTTTATTCTGGCAAGGGAATTCCGAGTCGGCAATGGTCATCCATTGGGTGTTCGTTACAATATATAGAACATGTTACTTTCGCTTCAGATGATTGATACTTTCTTAACATATTACCGACGGCAAACGAGAATTCTTATTTAATCCTATGCTCTGGAGCATGTATTTGTTAGTGTTCTTCTGACAATTGAATCCATATGGCTCCTGAAAATTGCAATAAAATATATTGAACTATATTTTAATTATAAAAACACTTGTGAAATACGAAATGACCCATCGTTGATGTGTTTACACATTTCTCTTTTTCTTTTCTGTTTTAGCGTTGTATTTGTTGTTAAGTAATTATCGTGGTTTCTGTTTTTCAGAGTTCATTATACAGGAGAGCTTCCTTCAGTTAATTTAGGATATAAAATCTTCTGCATTCGTATAGCAGGCATTTTATAATCATTTTTGCATCGCATAGAGTTCGATGTTCTGCATTAGTTTAGTTAACATAATATTATAACACATTTGATTTAGTTTTCAATGACAATAAGCTCTTAGTCCGAATTAAGTCTGTTTCCTTGTTACCCATATTTAAACATAAAAGTAAATGTAAATACACGATCAGTATAAAGTTGTTTTTCTTCTAAGAAATTATTTCGATCGAAAAAGTTCTAATCATAATTATAAAAAATGATCCTACCTTGCTGTTTTCATATTTCATCAAAACCATGAAAGATAAAAAAGGAAAAGGAAGAAAAATGCATTAATTTACATACTTACTTTTACATCTTGTAAGTGCTTATTTTATAGTAGTTATTAATCACTATAATTTTAAAGAATTACTATTTTAATGCAGGCTTCTTACTACTTTCCTGGTGTATGCAATTTGACCCAAAATATCGTTGCTTGAAACGAAAAAGTTGACACAAATGTACAGTTTCAATTTACTTCCATGAACATAGCAAACAAACATGAGTTTTGTTGTCCATTTCACAAAAACCAGAGTAAAGAACACATTCAATTTTAATCAAATGCAATTGTGGAAGAAAACAGTAAATGAAATACGGAACATGCTGTTCTGAAATTCGAATTTATCAGTCTATTGATTAACTGAAAACAATAGTAGTTAATAGCGGCATTAGTAACAATAGTAGTTACTGATATAGTTAAAGATGGTATTTAACATTAACAACATGTTCTTTTGTTTCTATCGATACACACATCTTTCTTACTGCTTCATAATTAATCTTTGTTAATTGTCCCGTGATCCATTAAAATGTGGTAGTAATACATCTGTGTATTTATTAAAAGTTTCTTGAAACAATTGCTAATTCACTGAAACTATTGAAAGATACATTTTTATTTAACCTTTGTTTTGCATTAAGCTGTTCTAAAAGTTCTTTTCTGTAGATGACACAAGGTGAGGAATTAGGTGGGCTGCTTCTTTCTCAAAGATCTTTATTCGACTGCCCTTTCTCTTCGGAAAAAGGGCCTCCTTCCCTCGATGAACCATCTCATCACCTAAACAGAGACCTCCTTATCTCGGAAACATAAATAGTGCGCCGCCTGACCGGCGACCATCTCAGAGATCGCTTACATTTCAAATCTTATCGATAAAAAATTGAAGTGCACAATATGGAACAGTATGATTCTTCCTAGAAACAGTTACATTCGAATAAACATTGGTTCTTACAGGTGATTGTAGCATAAGAAAAGCTGTGTCAATGAATTTATAAAGTACAATGTTCAAAAATGTAGGTAAAATTTTTACATTCACTTTTATATACTCTTATATACTGTATTATTTATCCTACTGTTCCAAGTAGGGGTCACAATTAAGCAATAATTCATAATAGGAATTTTTACTTAAAAGGATTTGAAACGAACTTACCAAACAACGTAGTACAATTAACTTTAACCATTTTTATTTTGCGCAAAGATCCACAGTTTCCTCAGAATAAAAACGAGCATTTTTATAAAGCGACCCACGCCTATCACTCTTACTGTTGATTAGGTTTAATATAGAAAGTATGAACATAAATTCCATAGATGCAGAAAAATCGTAGCAATAGTATCGTAGAATAATAAAATGTTGGCTTGCGGTCAGGTTTTTCGAGAGAAATGCGTGTAGAAGGCTGGAAAGTATGGAAACGAGGGGGAGTTGCAGAAACAAGGCACCTGTCGTATCGTGAATCGACGCCCCGTAGTATTCTATTCTTCTCTCTGCTGGCCACACGACCCACCTTGTTCTAGATATTCGATACTCTTCCTTTCTCCTCTGCGCTCGGTTCCAGACACCGTGACGAAATGCGCTGCGCCTCTCGTAATAGTACTACACGCCTTTTATAATAGAGCCGAGCGGGAACGAAGCAGCGCATTATGCCGTTGAAGTCGTCGCGCGATGCCACATGGAGAGTAGCCACACGATTCTTCAAGGACGTTGTGGACCTTCGGCTGCTGCTGCCGCTTAGCAGTCCGGACACGAGCATCCTTGACAATGAGGAACGGACTTTTTCCTTTCATTGATCCTTTGGTTCTTTTAGTCACCAAGGCTGCAGAGTCGAGTGGCTCACGTTCTGAATCGTTAATTTACTTGGTAATTCGGAATGTCTGGGCGTGGGTGTGCCGCAACCACAGAATTCCACAAATTGGTTAGCATTTCGCTGGTTTCTTTTTGCTCGGGAATGCTAAAGATTCTCGAGTTCTATTCACGCGTAAAACCATTCCCTTTTTTAAGAAATCGAATGATGCAAACCCACGGAATTCATATGTTTATCATTATTATTAGTATCTTTACGCCAGTCTTGCAGCTATAACAGTTGGACTTGGTTTATTACCGACCACAAAAGTTCAGTAAACTTTCTATTGTACCAACACAAATTTTTTACAATAAAATTACAATGGTATTTTATATTTAATTCCGTGTCTATACATATGTATTTTTATTTGTTTTATTTGTCGTATACGTTAAAAGAACATTACAATATAAATGTACAGTGTGTTATAGGCTTTATTAAAATACGAATTATTAATTCGATAGGATGTATGTATATATTAAAATATCAAATACTGAAATGTTAACGATAAGTAAGGATTCTTAAATTTCCTCATATTATACATTCTTTTCTATCATTTCCTTTTTCTCATTTTCTCTAGTAAAATCTAAATCCTGTTACATTATATTTATATCACCCACATCACATTGTACTCCATTTCAGTATGTTACATATATTATTATGTACTATTTAATAACCAATTTTGTTCCTATTTACATCTTTATATGCTTTCCTCCTTTTCTATTGTAGTCTGTGAATTTCCAAAAATTTCCTTTATGTCGCTATACTTATTGCAAAAACACATACCGCTTTGTATACTTATTATCGTTTATTATTAATATGTTCTTTCGTAGATCATACTCACCCTTTTGCAAATAAGATTAACCATTTCACAAATCAAAATCGATCGTCTTTAATTTAATTGTTTAATTTAAAATTATCTTCATTACAACTAATTAGAATTAAGTTAATCCAATTTACAAGACGGTCAATTTTGTGTGTAAGAATGAAAATATGATCTACGCAAAGATTTATTTCAAGAATTGTACAATGTACATTGTTAATTTTACAAATTCTGCACATCTTCATTTGAAATTTCTATACAGTACATGAATTTTGTGGTTACATTATTTTATGCAGTATTTACCTGCTTCGTTCCTTTAACAACTGCGGATTTAGCGGCATTGTTGTATCATTTTTAGCTGAAGCATTTCCCGTAGCTTTCATTCAAGCACAGCGTTGAATGAGAATAAAAGCAGAAAGGAAAATAAAAATAACACTTCAAAGAACAATAGAACGGTTGGTTGATTCACCCTAAAATCAAGGCTACTGTGAGTCGCGGCGATGGAGTCGGCCGTGTTCGAGTCATCAGGCTCGGTGTCTCAGGCAGAAAATAATTGTCGCCTTAATTGTTCATTTTCTGAACGCTATACCCAGCGAATTTCCAACTTGAACGGCTCCGTGCGAGGAAAAACTTTCCCGTGGACCCAGTTCCCACGACTCATGGCAACTTCAAACCACGTATATGCAACCGCGCGTACGTGCATCCTGCGTGCGATGCACCGTTCGAGTGACATGCGTACAACTTTCAGACAAAGCAAACGGTAAATCAGTTCTCGCGGTAAATTTAGCATCAGCCACAGGTGCATACCTACTATTGATGCGCAAAACATATAATTAGCGCGGAATGAATGCAGGAAATTGTGGTAACAATCGTGTTATAGCGGGATCGTTGATTGAGGCAAGCTTCAGACGCTGAAAGGCAGCGTGAACGTAACGTTCTGTACAAATTTGATGGCATAGACGCATATGCATGTTCCGTATTTGTATAAAATATCGCTTATTTAATAATCTAATAATATTGCTTCATTCTCTTGATCAGCGAAGAACTTAACGTGAAACCTAATGCAGTGAATATAACCAATTTCTTTTTTTACGATTTTACAGAGTTTCATGAGAAATAATTGGATAAATTAAATTATTAGAACACGTGTGTAGGTTTATGAGAGGTGTATTATAGAAGTTACAAATTTGCAAGAGGCAAATGAACTCAATTATCTTATTCGAAATTATATATTCCCCTCCACAAATTGACTATTTGCGAGACTACTTCTTATACTATTTTGTTCTCTTCAAGAAAACATCCTCGATGAACATGTTCCTTCTATACAATTTAATTTCTGAAAACAATTAGATCATCACATTTTTGTTCTGCATAAATTTCCGCAGTCCATTAATAATAACTAAAATGCAGTGTTGCATTATAAATTGGTAGCTAATTTTAACTAGCTTCCTCTACGTATGTTAAACACTTGTGCAACTATGTTCACCTCAAACTTCTTGCTAGATTTAATTTTTTTCATCAATAATTGTATACTAGATTCTTTAGTATCCAATATTTATGACATCACGGAAACCAGGAAAAATGGCTCCCTTAAATTGTTCGGTAAAAGTACTGAGGCTTTTTGTGTAACAAGGTACTCTCCTTTAGTTTTATAGCGTTCGCATGGCACACCTGACAAATGTTTCTAATGACTTATAACTACAGACCGAGTCGGCGGTACAAGTAAACAGAGTTGTCTCGCTCGAGAGATTCTTCCAGTTCTTAGCAACGAAACGGTAATTCCGTCGACTGGCTCTTCTGAACGATACACCCGTGATGATTTAATGTTGCCATTTTTCTCCCGGCGTTGCAGCAGCCAGTGCAACTTAAAAAGTACACACGATGACGCCAGTTTATCGCTTTACATAACGCGCACGTGCTAAATGCTTCTCAACTTTTCTGAATATCGGTTTACCGCCTCTCGGAAGAAGTTTGTTAACCCCTTGAACTGAAATGACGTGTCCAGCATGTCATGAATTTTCTTGAGCAAACTGACAATAACCAGCTACATTCACCAGAAATTATTAAGAATCGATGCTTTTTATGAGAGAAGTATATGCAAGTCATAGCGAATTTATTGCTTTGATATATTTGCGTGCATGTTTCTAGTAGCCGTTAGAGCGTAATTTGTATAAATCTATGCAGCCAGTATCCTACAAAGTGGCAATAGCGGTTATTTTACTCGTGATATCCGTCTATAGAAGTTATTATATTGTTTCTGAGGGGAGTATAATAAATGTATAACATGTAAAGACATTTCGCGATATTGTTAAAAAATGAAAAAATTTTACAGTGATGAATTGACAGTGTTGAATTTATCGGATATGAACATTTAGGCAGAGGATATGATAGTGTTATTTCGTGCTCGCATAAAGCCGATAGGGAAAGAGTTAGCTGTGATAACAATAGCAGGGCTGATAGTGAAATTACTGCATCGACCAACACTCTACAAAAAGATGGCACGAGTGCGCTAACATAACGTTGGAGTGAAACAAGATGGCAATGCAAATTATAACAAATAGCACTGTGTCTTCTGGAATGTTTTGAGAAGTGTAATACTGTTGAAATTTATCAGCATTTTAAAATAAACCCTACATTAAAATAAACCCTACATTACAACGGTAATATTTTTGTTAAACGTTACTGAAAAATTTCCCGATATTAATTGTGTTCTTACATAGATATATAACAATAAAGATTCATATAAATGTTCGACACAGATATTATCTTTATTAATAACAAATTATTTGAAAACAAAACCGTAAGTTCCTATATCAGTTCCTTCTCTTAAAACTAAGAAAACTTCTCCGCATGAGCAGTGCTAGCTGAAAATAAGTTGCAGTTTAAGGGGTTAACCTTTTGCACTCGGATACCAAGTCGGAAATAAAATTACAAAAATCGATAATAGTTATACGTAATCAACAGATAATTCTGGTTATCCGTAATGATTATTCATAACTGAAAACTGTCTTCGTCAATTGTAGTTGTTATCTGAAATAAATTAATATTCTCCTCGTCGATAATTATTATTTATAACAAAAAACGATCTCCGTTATTTGTAATAGTTATTGGTAATCAAAAACTACTTCAGTCATGTGGATTGCTCATTGGCAACGAGAACACAATGGGTTTAATTTACTCTAATCGTTGCACTTTTCTTTTCTTAAAATTTAATAATGATTTCCCTTCGTGTGAATAAAAATCAATTTTCCATCGACGACTTTTTCCTGCCGAAGTTTATTTTATTTATTTTTGGTCTGTTATTTTTGGTCCCTGGATTGATCTAACGATGAGTTAATGGCACAAGAGGGCATAATGTAACAGTTATTCGCAGGATGTGACCAATAAGCGTTTAGGATACCAGACGATGGAATGAGAAGTACGACGTGTGGTACTACCCATCGAATTGGAACGTCTTCAAGATTTCAAGCTGGTACTACACCCTGGCGCCGTGTCTTCTCGAAGATAACAAAGTGGTTCTCTGATTCACGATTACTCTGGCATTACTCAAGTTAGAAAGCAAGATGGCGCGATAATACGTACTCTGCAATCTAGAAGGCACTGGGGGGACAATCACAAGGTACCCATTATTCAGGAGAAATCTGTAAAAAGTGGGATTGCCATCCGAATGCAGAATGAATTTCAAATTAAATCTGATCACTTCTTTTTAAAGCATAAAACGATTCAACAAGACAACAAATTTTGTTTTTCATTTTTTAGTATAAGTATTATTCTTTGGTTCTCTATTTTCTGACAATTAAAGTTTTTACATGCTTTATTGAAATGTATAGGAAAATTAACGCGTCTAGAAGGAGTATCTTGAGAAATGTGATAAATAAAATTATAAATAATTTCAAGTATACTCAGTTATATTTTCATCAAAAGCTTCGTTATTCCAATACCGATAAGGTGTTTAACAGCGTTATTTTTTTGCAATAATTTAAAATAATTCAAATAAATAATACAATTTTCAGTCTCATTCACTAGAATATTGCTGTACATTTGTTAAAAGTTTTTGTTCATTCATTAGTTGCCTAGCGCATTTTTCACAAAAGAATAAGAAGTGATATAAAGATCGACAGTGTATTCATGAATATAGTTGAATTATTATTTTTAATAGAAATTCTATGAATTCTGCGAAACTCAAACAGAACAACCTGAGTGTTATCATTTTTGCAAATTCCTTATTATAAAATAAATCACATGGTTGAACAATGTTTGTGTTGCAATACTTTTGTCGATATTGTACTTTTAACCCTTTGCAGTCGTATGTCTACCCTCAGCTATCAAAGTTATTTATTTTATTTTTTTAATTTTTACATGAAATTAAAACGTATTAGTGCGTTACATATCTCTAATCTTTAAAAAATAATTAATAAATATTATTTTTCCTTCTTAATCTTACATATTATGTAATTACTGTTCGTACAACCAAAATTAATTCCGACCAGCATGACACTTACGTATAAACTTAATTCGACCGCAAAGGATTAAACGAAACGAACTCGCTGCCGAGTGTAAGATGTAATATAATTTCACTCTCGATGTATTACGTGTTTACGACTGCCGGAGTAAAAAGAAAGAACGTTCGTACAAAGGTCTTCCACGAGGCACGACGTTGTTTCGCTTACCGTTTCACCTAATTACGCAATAGCTGACCCGATTACTATTGCAACTAAAAGTATGTACATTTCAATCATTTAATTCGACGAGTACTGCATGATGCAGAAATCGTCCTTATAAAAAGAAATGCGCCTTATGAAAAGAAGTGCACCTTATGAAAAGAAACTAATCACCGATTCGGTGGAACAAGAGACGGTAGCTAGCACAGAATTATCCCAGATGCAGCACTTACGGCCCACATTAGGGTTAAAAGAGTCTTCGGTTTCGCTAGAGTCCGACTTCCCGAAATGAAGCACAATATAATTATCTTGCCTAGCTGAATCGTAAAGGTCGTCGTCACGATGAGAGCACGATCGTATGGAGTATCGCCAAAGAGAGGCCTCTGACGCGATGTACCTGGCATCCCCGATCTATATTTATAGGGAGAACGACCGAAGGAATATGCGATCGATTGTGTCCGGTGCCAAATGCCTTTTGGTCCCTCTTAACACCGCCTTAAAGTAACCGCATAAAAGTGCCAGCCACCGGTGTTAACTACCGGTGCCAGGTAGGCGCTGTCTACCATTCTCCCTTCCCTCGTTGCAGAAATCTGCTCCCTCGTAAATTAGTTGTTCAACCGTTCGAACATTCACTGGATCACTGTAGCTAGGATTCTTCGGAAAACTATCCAAATAAAACCTCTAATAAATAGACTGTGCACCCTTGTAGGAAAATTGCACTTTTATTTGTTGCTTTATGTGACTTTGAAGAAGGGAAACGTCATTTATATCAACCAGAAAAGCATTTGAGTCAAAATATATACAAAAATAGTCTTACTTCAAATCGTATTTCTCACTTCGTCGATTCTCTAACTGTATATGATTATCGTCATGACTTTGTTCAACATTTTTACATTACAATTCATTAATTCTAAGCATTGAAATTCTAAGCATTACGAAAAATCTGAGAAAAATTGAGCACTCTGCTTGTGATAGTACGTTATCAAGGAATTAATGTCAAAATAACCCATATTTTAGTTGTTGAGAAACCTTCAATTCTTCAATTTTTTTTGGTTTTCCATTTTTGATAATAATAGCTTCTAACCGAAAAATTTTAAAAAATTCTATAATATGCGGCTTGATGAGAGAAATCGACAGAAAAGTGCGCAATCTAATTTACCCTGTAACTACCCTCAGGGACAAGATACAAGGTTGAAATTTTACACAGATGAGTTTTTTTGGACAGTGTCGAACGGCATAAGAAAGACTTTTCGTTAGAAAAACTTTAAGGGCAGTTTCGACCACCACAATCAGATAGGCCATCTATTAATATTTGATTTCTTTAATGAAAATATTATTTTAGTGGTTCTATGTTATAAAAATCAAAATTTATAGTTATATGTGTCTTGAGGTAAAAAATCGTTTGTAGGAATATTTATGTTAATAAGGATAATGAAAAATAATATTCACAAACATCTTTGCCAGCTATGCGGCATTGTATTGTATAAAACGACAACTATACCATAGGAACAATGCTTCTTCAGTTTTTATTCCTTAGAGGGACCAATATCCTGGTGCTGTAGAAATTATGTTTTCTTATAAGAGCTATTCTGTTACATTATGATCTCAGTTGTATACTATAACTTGTAAATCAATCAATATCTTACTATCAATCAATGCCATCAATACCTGTTTCTTTCAGAAATTATCGAATTTGACATGAAGGACTTTTTCTCTGTTTTTTTTCTAGATCTGTTAGAAAATGGATTCTTTGAGAATTTATTATTTTTGTTGGAACATAATCGCAATTTTGCTTTCAATTAACAAAGTCACAGTGATTGCATAGTTCCGCCATCTACCATAAATACCTCGAGATTGTGTAATTGTACCATACCTGCTCTTGTAACAACCTCCTATGAGATAAGATGTACATGCAATATTAGCGTTGCGTCAATAAAACTAAATGATTGGATAATTAATCAATCAATACCTAAACTCCTAACAAGCATGAATGTTTTCTTGCATTTTGCGTACTTATTTATGCCATAAATGCATATAATTCCGCAATATTTGTTCAAAATGTAATCTATAGTGATCTATAATATATAACGCGAATGTATTGTACGTAAAACTAATACAATCCAAATATAAAGGATTTTCCTACTGTAATTTCTAAATTTTAATCAACACTGGAATGCTTAATTTCGAAGTAACAGATGAGTCGGTTGCTAAAGTGTGAGATAACTTTCGGGTCTACTGCAAACATCAACAAATACCAGTTTTGCATTCAAAATAGATCCGATCGTATATTACACTCGTCTGTTTGCATCCTAAATTAATTAATTTCTAGATCGTTTTTTGTCATACCTTTGTAAATTTATCTTAGTACAATATAATGAAAAATATAATGAACTGTTCTAGGGGTGAAAAATAATGGTTTATTATTCCATTTCAAAATGAATTTTCAATTAATATACTTATTTATGAAATAGTACATGGGAATTTTTATAAATCATCAAGCAATACTTATAGAATATCACTCAATTTTTTAATTTGATATGATTTTATATACTTGTCTGCAAACAGCGCAAATTACATTACAAATAATAAATAAAATGTAAATAAAATCTATAGAAGGGTTAGTTTGATTTGCAGAGAAGTTGAATATGTTCCCTAAAAGAAGGTGAATATGATTTACGAAAGAATTAATTTCGAGTGCTGAATCTGTTTAGTGCTAAATATGTGTGACATTCTCAAAGCGAGAAAAGTTCGTTTCAAATTGTTTATACGAATTCTATAAAATCTAAAACGAACAAGCTAATCAATTTGTTTTAACGAGCTATATATTCGATTGAATAGAGAGTTCGTTTTGTCGAATTCATATAAAAGATTTGAAATGAACTTTAACCTTGTAATACAAAGATTCGTGAAAATATGTAGAAAATGTGTGAGAACGTATAACTTCCGCCGTATTTCATTCGCAAAAGAGGGGAAAGAAACGCCGCGGATTAGTTGGATGAAAACGGCGAGACACGTTCCCGGAATCCTTTAAAATAGCTCGAGGAGGTGCCAATTCCTCGCTAATTGCCGTTCGACAGACACGCTCTGTCAGTGCGCCGTTCTCCGCTCGGCCGGTGCCAGTGACCCTTCCGTCGGACGCATTCTAGAAAAACGAAATTAATTGCCGTTCCGGCAGATTTTAACGAGCTTTCATTTCGACACGGTGACATTTAGCGGGAGCAGATAAGCCGGCGCGGCGGACCGGGAGCAAATCGTTAGCTATTGTCGATTTAATAAATGTGCGAGTAGTCGTCGAGAGATCGCGAGATCGGCTCGCTGTGAAATTAACGGTGACGGATTAAAAAGGTTGCGCAGCGCTCTCCTTTCTCATTCTTTGATCGGTCAGGCAAAGGAACGTCGAACAAGCGCGAGCGCGAACGCAAGAGCTCATGCGCCCACCTGTTTGCCATTCGTGATCGGCGCCTTTCTATACGGGTCGCGGCACTTCGAGAACTTATTCTAATTAACCGTATTATTATCGGGCCGTAGACCTCGGCTCCGTTTTTCCAGAAATACTCGAGTGGTGCGACGAACCCTTCCCTTTCCCTCCCCAAGGACACCGGTAATGCGAGTCTCACTTTTCATTCCGCGGCGGGGGCATTATTTATCATAAAACTGCGCGCACCTGTAGTGCGCAGCACGGTCACTACAGAGTCGCATAAATCAGTCGAGACTTTTAATGTAACCTCGTAACGAGTTCTCACCTTCGTACCAACGCGGCGCACGCTGCTTCGAGGGATAGGGGCCCGCCGGACAAAACTATGCTTTATACAATTTTCGACTGTCGATCGGACACCAGATAATTCGTACACCTATTGTCAGTCAAAAAGTCTGCGTTCACATTTCTAAATAAAATCATTTTTCTGAAATTAGGGTTGTGTTCTAGTAGTAAATTGCGTTTTTCTTTAACTTTCTTTAGCATATAATGTATATAATATATTTATAAAGTTTATATACGCATGTTTCGAAATAATATTTAACATTTTTTGGGATTGAAAAAAGTGAAAATTTATGACATTGACTAGCTTGAAACATATTTGGAACGAATCGCAATCATTTTTGAGATATATAAATAATATTTTTGAAGTGTTTGAAGCATTGGTTTGCCTGTTAATGTATATAACAATTTTCAAAGACATCACATTTTGTTAAGTTCTTGAACAAGATTCTAACAACTTTGCGCTGTATAATTTTTAAAAATCAAAGATCTCGGTAATAATCTCTTAATAAAATCGTTCCAAAGCGATAGATATTTCGTTCAGAATTTAACAAATTATTACGGTTACTTTAATGTAATAATTTCTTTTGAAACTTTAATGTAATACTTTCTTGTATAAGTTACTGTAACTGTACCGTATAATTCGATTTTGTTTATCTTTCTATTAAATATATACTTTAATAAAAGATATGAAAGTATAATATCTTTCTTTAACGTTAGCTGTTCAACGATTATACTCGTCATGAAAAAGTGACAATGTTTTGTGTTACGACGTGTATACTTGTCCAAACAACTAATTTGGTGAACAATTTGCCAATGAGGCTAGGTCATTTCAGACAATTTACCTTTTTCACAATATCAGAGCTGCATTAATTTAGTTCACTAATAGTTTTTTCTACATAGAGCTCAATCATGAAAAAGTTTATTAACACGCTCGCAGTATGTAAACTGTTACATTCCTTACATATAGCCTGTGGGTTTTTCACACCTGCAAATAAACGGGTAAATAAAAGATAGAGTAGCGAAGACACAATTTGAAGGATACTGCTACATAACTTTCACTTCATCGACTGTTGAAGTGTTCAGCGAAATGCACGGAACATGTGGGTGACGAAAAGTATCCCTCTACCTGCTGTTTATTGCAGCTCATCACCATTGACACTCACTATAAAGGGCCTACGAGGGAACGAGTCAGTCAATCCAGGCCAGCCTACCGAGCTAGTAACAGCTCCTGCAGATTAACAGTTTTCGAGCCTTCATTGTTTCAATATAGTCATGAAGTATAATATTGTGTAATGTGTAAAGAGTAACAAGTTACATCTGATGGGCGTGTATTTCATTGTGTTGGTGTTCGAATAAACACGTAATATATAAAGTATTTATTATTTGATCATCCCAACCTCGTAATCTCAACAGCGACCTACTCTTTTTTTTACGTAAACAGTAAAGAATACATTTGATTCTGCTCGATCGGATTGTTAGAAAGGTTTTTGCCGAAGGTTGTTAATTTACGAGGCAAGAGATAGCACGCGTCCTCTTCTCTTGATTATGCGGATTTCAACGGTGTCCGCGGAGCATACGTAAAACGGATTCGAATGGTCGTGATTGAGTCATTCGGGCGTACGACGAAACCATAATGAATTTACTATGGTGGAGCTATCGGCATATAAAACACGTCGAGCGGTTCGTTCGTTCGTTCGATTCCATCCCCCGACGTATAGGAATGCAACGGCTGCATCGGCTCTTTCTATTCGCGCGTGGACGTGGATGCACACGCTCGATCCGGAATGCACCACCAACGTGTGCGCATTACAATTTCATTGCGTGGGGTGCAGCAAGGACGCGTTTGCAGCACTTGTCGCACTCGTTGGAATTTCTTGGGGCCGGAGTCGCCAGACGCCGCTCTCGACAAATAACAGCGTTATGCAAATTCCAACGTTTTTATTTCCATTCAGGTGATTCATGCGTACGCCGCGATATACTTAGGAACATAACCAGAAAAAAGCCGGACACGTCATGGGATTTTTTTCGTCTGGACCGGTTCCAAATATGGCCGATGATTCAGTGAACTTTCTGCAAAATTATTATTATTATTATTATTATTATTATTATTGCGTGCGTATACTTATGTCAATGGAACATTAAATTTTTATTGATTTCCATATAGAGATCCTGACGACTTGGCAGAGTTTCAAGCATTTTTCATTTTATGAGCAATTTTTCTGAATGTTTTCGAAATATTTAGGCGCATCTTATTATTGCAAACACGGAACAGTAGTGATATTGGAGGAACATAAAAATATTGATGTAATTTGCAGTTATTGCTATTAAACGATATATCAGAGATGAATGCGAATGAGGTCAATGGGGAAAATTCCATATTTTATGAAGAACCACACTATCGTTATAAACTGTTGCATACACAAATTCAAAAGTTTTATCAATGCGATTACATATACTACACGAGTGTTATGTAAAGTGTATATATATATATATAAGTGTATATAAGTGTATATATATATATACACTTATATATATATATATAATTTTCTTAATAAACAAGAAAGTAAAGTAAATAAAGAAAGATCCGAAATAATAAAAAAAGTCATGGATTTAAATATTCGATGTCCATCGAATGATGGAATCATGAAGAAAATGGAACACTGGTGTCAAAGAGGACATAATTGGGCAAAAAGTAACTCAACTAATAATTAACCCCTTGCACTATAATAACGAGTCAGACTCGTGATGCAGATTTCATGCAAGATCTACTAAATATGAACATTATTAGTTTCTTTTACATCGAAATAAAGATAAATTCTTCTCTTGTGAAAATCTGGAAACAAAAGTACATAGATACAATAAAAGAAACAAAAATTGTCTGATCCTATTATTAAAAATATTAAGGACAAATAAGTGCTAATCGTCACAGCATGAAAGGAGCGATAGTACAAGGGGTTAACGATTGTAGCTAAGTTAGTTATTAGAACTAATTTATAATATAAGTTTCTATAACTAATTTGTAAGAATTCATAGTAACTAATGTATAATAACGTACGGGTTACTGATGTTACTCATTAAGCAGATTACTTTCTGTCAAACTCTAAAAGAAGAGCGTCATTCTTAAATCATAAAAGCAACAATAATTGCAAACTTTGAGAATAATATAGCAAACATAGAATTCAGTTTCCGAGGGGTGTATCATAGAGACTAAAATATGACGTTCAATCAGATATTTGAGCTGTAAAGGAGACGACATAACAAAGAATTGACAAAGGAAACAGATTTAATTTTGAATCATTAATAATAATGATGCACAAAGAGTAAGTTGCAGCGCGTTTAGTTGCAGCGCCTTTAGTTGCAGCAGCCTTTAGTTGCAGCAATCTTTAGTTGCAGCAGTCTTTCGAAGCGAAGTATTAAATGTGCACATGTTCCCATAACACCTCGCATTCTCCGAAGACCATAAAATAAATCTGTGTCTCGTAAACATTGTTTTAATGGGCATTGACCGAGCGCAGGTTCGTTTTCTCTTCGGAAGCACCCTACAAGCAATCTTGATTCGCGCTAATCGAACTCCATCTAACAGTTTCGAACACTTGTTCATGAATCATTTAGCATGCGCCAGTTTAGCTCGGACCCGACTCGTATCATGTACCTATCGGATCAGATGCTCTTCCACCTCGTCGAGTCAGTTAAACGCAAGTGAAGTTAATGTTTTTTAAAGTAACGTTCGGCTACATTTTAACGCTACTTTCGCAGATTTTTATTACTTAAATATACCGTGTCTAGCGGGATTTTATCGGGTTGCGCTCGGCAACGTAAGCGTTGGGAATGTAAAGAATACAAAACTCTTGCTCGACTCGTTAGACAGAAGTAAATTTTCTTCGAAGTTGTTTGAGATTTTTAGTAATAATAAATGCTTACATTTGTTAGAAGAAATCGCCAAAATTTACTAGAAACTCCACGGAAATTCAACGAGTAGAGATATTAACAAATTTTAGGATACATCGTAGATTAAAAATTAAAGTTCATTGGTTGATCGTTATGTCAGGATTTGCCCATGAAAAGTCATGATTGCTGTAGAGCTGTGTCAGACAGTTGTTGAACCTGTTTTGAATTTTCTTAAACCCGGATTTCCTCGTGTCTCGCTTATCACTAGCCGGTAGAGTTTATGATAAAATTCAGGAGGTGAAATTTAAAACGCTGGAAAGATTCGAATAATTTAAGGAAGTCGATATGTTATCTTCAATCGATTAAGATTATTAAGGAAATACTGAACTTTTTATTCAGTTTCTACTTATTATAGTAGAACGAGAGAATAAGAATTTTTATTCTGCACAAAAATTTACAGTTACCGCTTACCTTTATATGGACAAACTACTGTGTTTACTAGAGTCTCGTCCATAAAGTGTATTATTAATGAAGTGTCCCTTCACAGACCATTAAAAATACATAAAATTGCAATAAAATTCATTTTAATGCAAACAATATAGCATTCTCGTCGCAACCTGCTTTTAACGTAGTCTATTCAAATACATTTAGAGAATGTGTCCCAGTTTTCTGAAAGAATCCTTTTTAGCGCCGACTGAAATGGAAAACTATAATAGAAGCCATAACTACTTTTCATATTATCTTCCTACCTTTATACTACAGTCGTATTATGCGAACGTTGTTCAGGTTATATTACTTGTCCTTAGTTATATTCATGCCATAAATGCAACAATATGAATCCTTATATTATCACAAATAATTAAGCATTTTCGTGATAATCTACTTTCAGCACAGACTACTCAAGCATATTTAAACAATTTATACTAGTTATCCAAAATTAACCCTTTGAGTACTGATTAAAATAAAAATATATAATAGAAGATATATTTACTCTTTGTATTATTTTCATGATTTTATTGGGTTGGGGAATAAGTTCGTAGCGGTTTTTTTATTTTCCCTTATTTTACAACGATTTGTTGCTCTTTGACAAAGTGCGTCATATTTATTCGATAGAGCTGTCTCTGCTCTACAAAACTGTGCTAATTTTTTTTTCTTTATCACTTAATTTTTTATTATTTTTGAGGCTGTAGCGGTACATGTTCGGCGACCGAAATAACAATTCGAGCCGTACGCTTGCAGATGCCAAGGTTTTGGCGAAAATTATTCCTTGACGTTTGCTAGTCCGGAAATTACCTTATTCCTTCATTTATTTTTAATTTATTTTTCATTTTTTAAACATATCAACAAATTGGTCGAGAGGTCGGAGGAGGTCGTAAACAATAACAGCGAATACATAATGGATTAATTGTTACAACTATTAGCATCGTTTTGTAGAGCAGAAACAGCTCTATCGAATAAATATGACGTACTTTGTAAAACGGCAAGAAATCGTTGTAAAATAAGAGAAAATAAAAAAACGCTACGAACTTATTCCCCAACCCAATATATCATATTCATATTGTACGAATGCTATTCGGTTCATACTGGTTGCACTTGAAATTTATAATTACATAAATATCATACTAGATTAATGTTTCATAATTATGATAAATTAAGCATCGAGGCTCTCGCTGGTACCACACACAGCTTAAACATTGAAAGGATTAAACAAATAAATAAACCCATGTAATTTGTAATAACCCATGCAATAAAGCAACTGCAGGCTTCTTTGGAATTTTATATTCCGTTTATTGCTTCTATCGCGCGACAATCATCACCGATGCTAAAGTTTCCACAAGTATTGACATTTTAAGAACCCTGCTAGCACAGAAAAGTCTTCTCGACGGTGCGGCATCTTCTTCGGCGGAAAACAAAGAATTCCGTGGTCGCGCCAGATGGAGCACGATCCCAAATCAGACGCGAGGGATAATGAAAATCGCTTGGCACCCGTCACCAGCATCGATAAATCGCAGTGATAAATCGTCGTTCAGGTCCGACGAAAGAATGCGCGTTCCCGTTAATAAGGTAATGGGTTATTGATGGCCGGGCGTTCGCAATGAAGCTAACTAAGTTGAAATTTTCGCAATCAACACCTGTAGGAGCCGATCGTTATCGCGTTAGTGGTACGCAAATGTAACGACGACGGTGCGAATAAAACTACGCGGATTACGGCGGCCGGGTGCCGGTTGTATAACACAGGATTGGTTCATGCGCGCGTTTTACCAGCGATCGGAGCGGTTACGTTGCCATTCAGACCACGCCTCGAACGCATGTTTCCTCGTTCCACGGAAGACATTACCTTGGCCAGGCCTCTCCGGTGGAAACACCGGCGAGAGTGATCTCGACATGGATCCCTCGCTCTCGGCTTTCGGGATCGTTGTTGCTGCAACACGCCGCGCCGTTGCTTTTGCTGTTGCCGTTGCTGTTGCTGTCGCTATTGCTGTTCCAGTGGTGGTCGCAGATTCGATCGGGCCTCGCCGCGATCGTACCCGCTGATTAGCTTCCTCCACGACTAGTCGGGGACAAAAATGCTCCGGACGTTCGTCGATCCGGAGATTAGGAATTCATACAGTCCTGCTCGATGGTTCGTTACTCCTCGGTTAATAGTTCATTATCTTGGCGCTGCGATTGCTTCATTCGCTGGGACGTTACGTCATTATCGCTCGGAGACTACTTTTATGTAACGCGAACAGTCACGGATTGAGCTTGCGTGAAGGGCTTGATGCTTTTAAAACCTTTATAGTTGTCATTCTAATTAATTGCATTCTTGAAGAGAATCGTTTTTCACGTTTTCTGATAAAACTGTTCTTCTGGCATTGCACGAAATTCGAATCGTGTGGTACGATTTTCTTGTTATTCTTGTATAATCGTATTCTTACGTATTCGGCGCTATTTGCAGGGCACATTTTTACATTATAATGAATGACACACGCATGTGTAGAGCGAGTCACAGCTGCAATCGTACGCTACACGTGAGAAAATGTTTCTCCTTGTAAGAAAGTTTAAGGGTAACTTGGAAAGAGTAACTTGACCGATGTATGTATACTGTACATGCATCTGCATTTATTATGCAATAATACAAAAATAAGCGAACCTTGTTGTGCATACAGAAAGTATAATTGCGTCTTTTGACCGTGAAAAAGAAAAAGAAAGCCTCCCTCTTAAATCTAAATATAGCGTCATCGTTACAGTTCAATAGTCACGATATAATTAGCCCTGTAGAACTCGTTGTAATTTTAGAGTTATATTCCAATTTATAGGTACATTTTACTTTCATTCTATTCTTAGTCACAACGTTGTAATCTTGTTTCGTTGATTTTCTAATCTGTTTCTGATCTGTCATCCGAATAAAATTTTGCTACTATTTCCCGACGATGAAATAACAAAACAAGCTAGAAGAAGCAAATAATTTCTAGCTACTGTATACGCATTGCATCGAATAGATACACATTTCGTCACATATCGATCAGAATGATTGTTCCCAGCAGCCGCATTCGGTCTATAAATCATAAGCTTTATAGCCCTGGCGAAGAAACGTCTGTATCGTGTGAAATCAGCAGAAACTGAAATGAAAAAAGTTTAATAACCTTTTTCCTTATCTTTATGTTTCAGGTGAGTGTCCAGTCAGCAACCGCATAAATCGGCGGAGACCTGGCATGGCCGGAGGATGTCCCGGATCCAGGCATAAACTATAAAATTTAAAATTTAAACTCCATTAAGTTTCCACATTGGCGCAACAGCGCTTAGCGCCAGATCATTCGGCTGATAAAGTGGAGTCTTTAATGACTAGCCGGTAAGTCTGAAGAGTAATAGCCTCAGATACATTTGGTGGAATCGAATCTGGCATTCCATCGCGCAACACAGGGACCATGGAGCAATGTTTCTAAGCCCTTTTCTAAGGTCTTTTATGGAATAATATGCAAAATTGTTTCGCTGTAAACTCGGGTCAGCCGTGAATTTCAGAGTGACTCGTTCCATCGTCTCTGTCTCGCAATTAGAAAGAAGTAACATAACAGACTGACATAAATTATACATTGTATAATCATCAAGGTAGATTATACTATTCATAAGTGCCACCAATTGTACACATTAGACTTTCCATTTAGGGTGAGTGTATGCAATTCATTATGAAAGTGACCAAAGTCCATTTATTTTAAAGTCTAGGTGCTTAAGAATTCTGCGTTTTAATAAATTTGAATATATTAGTAACTGATATAACGTGATAACATAATGTTTTTGTGTTTTCAAGTGTTCAGTTTAGCTGAAATGCAATTATGTATATATAACGTGGAAATATGAATGTTAAAATTGCTAGCTTAGACTTAAGCCATTTTCATTTATTTAATACGTTATAACGATACATGACATAATGAGCTTACCACTAAAAATGATCTGATTTCGATATGTTACTTTAGGATCATTAAAATAACAAAGATGCTTTTATTGAAAATGATCGACTACATTTTTCATTGAATCGTATATTATAATAAAAAATCACTGTAAGGCTAACTAAATGCAGCCTTGTAACTTGTACAAGACAAGGCGAACCAAACAGTTTTAATGCTTGCTACGTTTAGTGTGAAGGTAGAACAATAGTATAGAGTAGTATAAATCAGAGGAAAAGTATCCTTCAATTATTACGTATACAATAATTGATAAGTACATGTAATATATCTGACTTAAGTCGAAATAATTGAAGTAATTGATAAAAAGTCGTGCAAAAACGGATATAAAAAAAACGTACGGGCTGTACGTTGGAAGAGTTAAAGTCAAAATAATATTATTATCATTTTCGAACTTTTTTTTTTATAATTATAGAGATACATAAATTGAAATAATTACCATTGTATTTTATGATAATATTTGGTTACTTTTCTATGATTATAGCTTATTTTACTTAAATATACAAAAGTGTGCGTCCTATATGAAATTAAAAAGTTGTTTAGTCGTGCAAAAATGAGTTGTAGTTGATCTGTTATACTTGCAATTAGACAGTACCTACGTCACATATGGTTGCTACGTAATATATCATTTAAAAGTTTTAATGTCACTGTATCGTTTAGCCTTCTTGTTGGTCTTCATCATGACTTACGTTTTTGATCGATCACCCGATTTGATAACTGATAAGCATAGCAATAGGCAGGAAGCAAATTCATATATCTTGATATTAATCTACCATGAGACACGAAGGAGCAAAGACTGCGAGTGATAATTAATCTGGCTGTTGATCTCCACGATCGATAAACGTATAGTGTAATGTTCGTTCAAATTATAGAATAGAGAAAGAACGAATTTGAAAAAGTTTCCAATCTATAAAGTAAAAGGTCTTGTAACACGTTGAGATCATTGCGGAGGAATGTAATGGAACTCGTTTTACATACCATGTGCCGAAACCGCAATTTATATCCGCATGACCCAACATGCAGCAGCCAAAAAGGAAAGGATATTGCGCGCATGTGCTGCCACTTCCGCCTTTTTCTTCCAAATATAGTAGCTCGAAGTGTCGAGACCATTCACAGCACCTCAGAGAACTGCAGAGAACTAATGATTATAAGGTACGGCCGTGTTCTAAGCAGTTATCAGTTTTTAAATAAATAATAGGGTAGACAGGGACTGGCTGAAACGAAAAAGATACAACTTTTCCTCGAGAATTCTCTGTTCGATTGTGAAAGGGTACGAGAAAATTAACGTTCATAGATAGAGTTTGCAGGTGGGACAGAAAATTATAGAAAGTCTTTTTATGGATATTATTACGTGGTTTATAACAATAATTTTACTTGCAGGAAAAGTTTACTAAATTTACTAAATCCTCGGATCATGGCGTCAGAAGTCGTTGAAATGCATCGATTGGGTTACAGAAAATAGGGAACCAATGTGCATAAAATAACAATAACCTTCAATATTCCAAAAAGATTGAGCTCGAGAGAAAATAAACATTAATCACAATATTCTTAGCTTTGAACCAAACAATGTTATCCTGACACATTTGTGGCAACACAATGCGAATTGTAGCATGCCTCGCGTGCCTCTACTTTCCGTTCGGTGTCATTTTATCTTATCTTAATCCTTTCATAAACCGAATTTGTTCTTAAGTATAAGCAAATTTATGCATCGCAAAATATTATTATTAATCAATATTTTTATCAACTGTCATTAAACGTTGATAAAAACAAAGGTAAAGCATTTTAAGTTGGCACTTGTACATGTGAAATATATGTTTCTTAACGTTGCTTAGTTGATCTTCATAAATTATGTATTAATTGTACTTCCAAGGAAGGACTCCTTAAACTTCATTAGTTATAAATGGAAGTATATAGATACATTGTCCACTAATTCTATAAAGGAATTCATTTCCGTGTAAGTTCCATGATTTTGTAGTATTTGTCAAATTCTTTATTCACGAATAATTGTCGGCGATTTCAAGGTAACCCGAAAAATTGATCGGCGGTGCAAGGTTCGACGGTGTGAAGTCGTTGGAACGTAGCATACTTCCACTGTTCCCCTTTTTGTCCCCTTACACGTACGATGACTTTGCCGGCGCGAATGAAAAGGTCACAGTGCTGGAGAAGATTTCACTCGAATTCGCGGGCAACGCCTTCAATTTCCATTTCCAACCACCCCGCTTTCACCGCTGCAGGAACAATAACGTCGGGGTAGGAGTAATTTGCACGTCAAGGTCATCCGGTTCCCACGAATCAGCGGCCACCGTCGTCGTCGTCGTGTTCGCGGATCCCGAAAGAAAATAAATTTCTTCTTCCACGCCGCGGCCCGGCGTGTAGCTTTCGCTCGTTTTAATGCTGGCGCTCGTGTCCTTCGGCGGAGGAGGTGATCGCCGGCTACTGCTTCCTCTCGGTTGATTAACCTATTTAACCCTCTCGCGAGGCTTGCAAATGCCACTCGGCAAGAAATCGATCATGGATTCAAACGAGAAGCGTGTTAGGCCGTGGCGCGGCCCGATCGTGTTGCGGAATAACGTTTCCTTTAAAGTGGAGTGTCCGTGGAATTCTACCCTGCTAGTTGTTGTTCTCCTTTGTGCATTCTAGGTCTTGGAATTTTCAGGTTAATCTGCCGTGAAGCGCGCGTTCTCGTTTATGATTTTACAGCCACGTTTTGAGCAGCGACTCGCTTTGGAAATCCTGATAAGTTTGATAGTTTCCGTACCGCGCAATCTCTGCTATTAAGGTCGTTAAAAAGATAGATTGCTTTCATGACATTCGCGAAATGACAGTAAACAGATTTCTAGACTGTATTCGAGCATCCTTGCGATTTTTATGTGAAATGCTAATTAAACTATGTCAAGATACAGAACCTAATAAGTTTCATTTAGCCGAGAGTAAATAGTATTGTAGAAAGAAACTTTAAGAAACTAGAGATCAATAATAGATTGCGTTTTCTTTGAGCAATTTAGGTGACTGAAAATAAGAACTGTCTACATTAATTAAACTACACAGGCGCTGACCTCTTTAATTATATTATGGAGTTGAAACTAATGAAATGAAATGTTGAAGTCTTTCAATGTGTTACCGTTTACTATATTTGATATCTATGTAATTTTGTTATAAACACAAAATAAAAATTGTCCGTATTAATTGCAAAATATAGAAGATGTGCAGACATTTATTACTTTGCTTAATTATTCCATTCGGTTGAAATTGACGCAAGAGAATCTTGAAGTTACTTAAATGTTTCTACAATTTTTATTATTTGAATGGATCGTTTCGGTTAGAAGTGGATAAAATTGTTAATTTAACGATCACTGTCCACAATACGACAAATACGATTTCGATAGCGCGAGATAGCCTAGTTAAATGACTCCTGCAGCATAATTTTAATTGCATAATCCTGTACATGGAACGTTTCGAACTCTTCCTTATTATTTCAGCGAACCTTGTGGACTTTGTCGTAATTGGCAGTAGGTAAGCCGTCGATTATGGAGTAGCCTACATCGTGAAATAGCAGATTGGATCTGCATCGGCGTTGCAAAAGAATGAAGGACACCGGCACAGCGATTCACGGTGAAAGAAGATGAACGATGAGCCGCAGAAATCGTACCGACTTTCGCTTATTATGAACTCGTGCATCCGTAACAGACAATTCAATCATATCTATCCAGAGCCGATTAACCTAATTAACCCCCGGCGGTAGCTGAAGACATCGCCTAGAACGTTCACCTATGCCGGTGATCCCGCACCGCACCGCACCGCACCGTGAACGGGATCTCCGTCATCTCGCTCGACGGGAACACCGCTGGCCGGGTCTGTTTACGCCATGGTAATCGCGGCCGATTCATTAAATCGGTCGTTAGCCGAAACGTCTAATTAACCGACAGCCCGCTGGAAACGGGGATACAAAGGCAGTCGAGGAGTTCGATCGAGCTTTCTTCGCTTAAATCGGTAATTGAATCTAAACGAGAAAGTCGATGCGGCTCGGATCGTCTTTTGGTCGATCTACCATCGACTTTAGATCGATCGACGGTTTAATCGCTTCGACATAGTTACAAGTGCATTGTAATCTCCATGTAAAACAGCGCGCGTAGCGTTCGGAGTAATAGAATTGATTTGTTGCACTTGCAACCGATTGTTGCGGCTACAAGCGCAACAAACATTACTTCTCTTTCGAATATGTGCGAGGGGATCGAATATACTTGTAGCAGGTATCATCTGTCGTTTTCAATCGTTGATTACTGTTTCGATGCATCTGTAGTGGAAATGGGTAGACGAAATACAACACTGTCGATGTAATGGAAGCTGATCAGCGCTTTTATTCAAAGTGGAGCTTAAATGTAATTGTTTGGAATAATTCGTTTGAACCGGTATTTTCAATGATGTTATTCGAGGAACAAAATTATATCGGTACGTTTGAAATACTTGCGCTTTTAAATAATCAATTGTTTCGTTATTTTCTCGTTGAAAATGACATAAAAAAGATTTTATTTAAAGAAATCGTTACGACATGACAACTTTGGCCACATCTCTTCGAAACATTTATCCCCAAGAGACTTCAATCTGCAGAAGTGGGTGTTATTATTAAAGAAATGTTTCTTATTTACTGATAACCATTTAACATACTCAAACCAATCCTTGAATCTGGCTGAAATATCAATGAGAATGCCAGTATAAACCAGTTTATACTGATTAGAAATAATTATGTCGGCTAATCACGAAATAATTAAGTAATGTTGTTTCAAATAACTATGAAACATATGACACGTTATTTAAAATAATTTTGTAATAATATAGCACATTATGTGAAATAATAATTCAAGTAATGCTACTTGAAAAGTGATCACAGGCATGAAAACAATTATGAAATAAAATGGCGCATATTATACCTACAGTGTAGATTTTTATGTAAAATCAAATTTTTCTAAGATAAATGTAAGTAGCAAACGTTAAATGAGAGTGTATCTGATTTTTTAATTAATTTAACAAGTTCTCTGAACATTTTCTAATGTTCCTACTTATTTGTACTTCACATATTTATTTTTAATTTTCCACTTATCAGAATATAACACTGAATAACGTGATTTGCAATAATTAATAGTACTGGTGTGCATTGACTTATAAAAATGAACAAAATTCGATTTTATACAGCTTTTATTATGAAGCTCGTATAATGTAATATATTTAAGTACTTCCTATGAAAGAGGATGTTATCTCTAAAAATAATCTCTAAAGCTTGTAGAATTGTAAAATGAGAAACTAAAAAAACCGTTTTAAGTAGATTTGGCGTTAATGAATTAGGTTTTTATTTCCAGGTGAAGTTGTAATAGAAAGTGAAAGTAGACGTCTCATCCTATAAAATTAGTCCAACATAGTAAATCGTTGTCGAGTTTTAATTACGAAAATACCACAGGTAAAATGTGGAGGATAAATAGACAATACATAGAAACATAGATTTTTGAAAACGTAAATAGATTATAAATGTTTTACTCTTTTCACGTAATATAGAGGTGTAAATAAACTTTTTTTGAAATAGTAATTGCATATAAACATTATGTAGTTAAATATATTTGAATGTGCTATTTCCATATGTAAATACCATTTTAAGGAAAGTTTATTTGCCAAATTATGTATTACATGAGAAAATACAAATTGTTTCAAAAATCTATTTTTCCTCAGCCCTACAAATATATGTGGACACCCTCTAAAACGGTATAACTTTTCTTAAAACTAAGCCAAATGACATTTCTTGTTTAAATGTTAGAACTAGTGTTCTATACAAAGACTACAATACTGTAAAATCTTATTATTAATTGGAATGACGACAGAAGATAAAATATTGCGGTATTCAACAGTTTTATCCGAGTCTGTAAGAAAAATTTTTAAAAAATGCGTTGTGCAGGTCTCGGTAACTTCTCGCGATCTTTAATTGTTTCTAATTTTGCTGATTTTCATCCTGCAGATTTTTAAAATTATATCACGATTATATTACTATGAAATTATACGAATTCTTATATTTACATTTAGGATATATTTAAATTATATTCTTATATGATTTATCTTAAAATTATTATAGGCATAGGTAAAAATGTTAAAAACGCGAGTTTTGTTCTCTTTTCACATTTCAAGTAATAGGAAAATTTAAAAAAAAAGCATTTTAGTCATTATATAGTCCTCGGAGTTCTAAAAAAAAAAACTTAAGTAATGTAAGCCAATTTTAAAGGGTGTCGACATGAAGAGACTTCTTCACCACCGTATTTCTTGTCCGAGCTTCAATGGTACTCTTACGTCGATCGTACGCTTTATAGAAAGTACCGGTTCTGCGTTAATTAAGGATACAGCAATTTGTTCGGATTGAATGCAGAGCTCCGAAAAGATCGTTCTATCATAGATATCGGGGATCTTAAACCTGATTTGGGGCACGGTTACACCTGCAGCCGTTAGAGCAGCTGTTAGAAAGCTTCGTCTTAATTGTGCACGGCGGAGACAATAAAAGAGTGTAAAAGGTGGGTGAACACGCCGCGTACGTCTCATCGTGCTCCCAACTAATTATCCTAACGAATGGAAATCGTAGTGAGCCACAGGTTAGCTCGTGTTAACTCGTATATCCTCATTAATTAACCGGAGTCCTCGTTCACGCGAAAATTGGGTCGAGCAGTTTGCGCGAACGCGTGCCTCATAACGGGGAGGACTTTTATCTCGCGAGCACAACTCCCGTCCTGTAATGGTGTACAGTGACTAATTCGTTTCATATTTCACCGTGGGCTAAATGAATTTTCAAACGAAAACACCGGTCCATCAAATTGTCTGTTTTCATATGTGAATTGATGCTCGCCTGTGGTTTATGGATCCTTAAATGCCGTTTACGTTTTCAACAGCTGAATGAGCTATGGAACCTGTGATTTACCACTGAAATAATCTTAAGTATACTATAAACTTTCAGCACTCGTCGCGTCGATGCATCTAACAGCCTCGCTGCCAGTAGAATGTCATTTTTGATAGATACAGTATTGACAATAAGCACGACATCGTTTTCAAAACGTGGTGTAAAACTGTAGAAAAGCGAAAAGAATTTAGGGAGAAAGTCTCAGGTAATGTAGTAGCATAGTTTTCAGTAATTTTTTGATACTGTAAAACATAGATGAAAACTTCGTCACTTTCCATAGATATTCTTTTAAGAATACAATCTAAATTTGTTTCTCGTTACGTACTATAACCTAGTATCCTTTTCTTTCGACCTAGAATAAAATGTAAAGTTTCTGTAAAAGTTTTTCAGAAGAGAATTATGCGTCGTATGAATCTGAATTCTGTACAAAAAGATTCATAATGTATGATAATATATGGCTCCAAAGAATATAGAATAATTTCCACTAAATATGTAATAAACATATTTGAAATAATTCATGTTACGAATCAAGCAGGCTCATAGGACTCATAGTTCAGTTACTATGCACAGTAAATAAACTACTGAAAGTGAAACTAAAAACAAACATTCAAATCAATAATTAATGTTATAAACATTGTGATATGTTACGTAGAATGATGTATTTTACGGAATATTGAATATTCGTTCAGTATTTTATCAAGCATTTTTATAAATTTTACAGACAATTTCACGAGTTTGGTATCAAAAACATGAAATAAGTTTTGTGATATTTGAAGAGTTTTCATCTCTTATATCTTCAATTTTAACAAATACATGATTCATTGAATTTAAATAAACAAAATGAATAAGTCCTGTTCCAGAAATATAAAGCTAATTATATTTGAAAATATATTATAGTTACATTAATTGGCTACCCCACAGTAACTGACTTCCCTACCTGGATGAACTTGAAAGTAGTAAAAATGTGAAATAAATATATGAATATGCATGTATTATTTCCATGTTTTAAAATTCTACAAACTTGTTCATTGTGCGAAATTATAAAGTTGAGGAACAGTCAAGTTGACTATTAGCTAGATATCTATGATTTTATATCACCATTCACCATCAAAGTATATATTCTATATTATCAGGATAAAAATTCGCAGAATTAATAAAATACAGTTTTGAACAGTAGAAACTTTACTAAATTCGAAGATGTGTCTTATTTGTTATTCATGAACAAGAGCTTCTGCTACTAAAAATTCGATAATCGTGTAAAGACAAGTTTAACAATTGATTTACAGTTCTGGAATGACAATCTTACAAAAATTGTGATTTTGCTACACAAAGTTATATTCAAACGAAAATCATTATAGTATTACTGTGGAATTTTCTAGGAATTAATAAATAAAATATTTTGTGTTTTATTTCAACATTTTACATGACTATATTACAATATGAAAAAAGCAGTTGTAATTAAAAAGAAATACCACGTCAACATGAAAATACTGTACTATACGTATGTATGTATAGTATAGTGTCTCTGGATCAGTGATATTCGAGTGTATAGGGTTAAAGTGGCATTGAATTATGTGCGAAAACAGTTCAGATTTCTCGAACACCCGATACATAACAGATTACCGCATAGAACCGTCAGCATCCACGAATTCGCTAGAATCGTTTCGCACACCGCAGATTCCCGCTGCATCCCTTGTGGCCACGGTATTAATTTTTACGGCGTATCCTTCTTCCCACGTCGGCTTCGAGCTGCAGCAGCTTTGTAGGAAACCTTATGATTTCTCAAAGCACCGAAATTATCCAATTACCGAGAATGTTTTCCTTCCGGTAATGCCGTGGGGCTCGGATGTCGGATATGAACTGGTTTCGACGCGCTATCTAAAATATTCGCAATTAATACAATTCTTCAGTGAAATACTCTTGCAAGATCCAGATGAAATTGTATTACATAACTCTGCCATTTGTTCGTAAATAATTAGTAAACTTCGAATTTTATGCGTGTATGACAAAACGTTAATAGATCCAATGTTAACTTGTAAACATGTTACGAGAATTTGGGGATATTACACTACTTTCAACTTAGAATAATTATTAAACGAAGAAAATTATTTTCACCTAACTCATGTTTCTCACAACCGAGCCAAAGAATTGTTGTACATAAAAATCCGTGATTTTGATTTTTAAATATCCGTTAGCGTTCTGTGTTATTTTTCTCTACGCGCAAACATATTACATACATAACTGTATAGTACGTGCATAACACTCTTCGCAAGATATGCAGGGTTTTCGAACAGTTACTCGTAATCAGGAAATGAGGGATTCCCGAGGTCATTTAAAGTAACTTTTTCCTTTACAAAAATTTCTTCTGGTTTATCGTTAACGAGTTATTCATGAAAAACACTGACTAATGAGAGGTGCGTTCGGCTAGTGTGAATAGGCTAAGCCAATGAGCGGCAGTGGGCTTCGTTTGCTACTTGGCTCGCCGCCTACCGCCAACCGAGCTTGCCTCTCATTGATCAGTGTTTCTTCTTTAACCTCTTAAGCACGGCTGGATTTTACGCAAATAAGCGGTTAATACTTGTAAATAAAGCTGTGAATAGCATTTTTGCTAAGGAAAAAATTGCCTCAAATGACCATAGGGACTATCATTTTATGACTGCGAGTGACTTTTGGAACATTCTGTATATCTATTTATATAGGAGGTTTTATAATTCATGATATAAATTGGATCAGATAGGTTCTATGGCCTGAAATAAGATGAGCATCAAGAATAATATATTTGTGTTTTCGAAACAATTTAATTTTAATACCAGTCGACCATACGTGTATTTGATTAATCATTATGTATCGTTAATACGATTTGTTCACATGATAGGGTGGGTGTTCCAATTATCGTGCTTTTAACACTATTTGTGTTTTGTCGTAACACAAAACACCAGAAATTTCCTTTAGTGCACTAAAAATATATTTCGATCTTTCAGACATTTTTGATTTTAAACATATTTTTGTGTGATAAAAATTAGTAATTTAATAGTGTTTTTAGTTAAATAGAGAATGGTGTTTCTGGCCATAATTTCGTGCCCTTCGAGGAGCTCTATCCATATTATCGTGACCCGTATTTTCGTGTCTGTTCATATTGCCGTGCATGTATTTCATGCACGCTTTCTCAATTGTTTTGGATGAAATGAGGTTAGGTTAGATTATGCGATCTAATAGAAGATGTCACAAAAATACGAACACGTTATCCTACAATATTTAACCCTATTATCGAATGTATATATAATATCAAATATGTAAATATAAAAATATGCATAATTAGTATTTTTTAACTGTTGTTAGTACTAAATGGAACCCTTTTACGACATACTATGAATATAATAATTAATTTATTTCTATGAAAAATTTCAGCTTGCGTTTCTTACGATTGTTGACAAAACATATTACTTAAGCTTCTCAGTACTGTTGTAGCATCGATTGAGAAATGTAATATTCAGTCCCTCCCCTCCATGAGTCTTACATGTTAATATGTAAATACAATAAAAAAATACATCATCAATTTATATATAGCACTTTTCTTTTTTTTGTCGTTTTTAATCCGGGAGTACGAAAGTTGGGACAGACAGGATAATTGAGACATATATCCGATAATGCAATATACTTTCATATAAACATTTGAAAAGATGATTAATAAACCTGCAGTTCGATTCTCATTCAAACCTATCATTTAACCACTTGTTCGTAATTAGTATACTTTTGCGAATAAGTGTGTTACATTGACACAGTGTCACATACTTGTGAGAGATAAGTCCAAAGAATAAATTCAGTTCCTTCTATTATTACAATTTATTATTTTAATTATATTGAGAGTACAATGATAATTTAGACTGCAACAATCAAAATCGTTTCTATTAAAAAATAAGTTATAAATTACTTTTAATTCTGCAAAGATTAATAATATTTGCTGTACAATCGAAATATACTGAGGAACATGAAACAATTCAGTTCAGGAATATTTAACCCTTCTTATAATATAGTTGTAACATAGTTTAATCCACTCGAGTACAACTCCATTAAAATATTGGCATATTATAAGTCAGTATAAAATAAATAAAAAGCGATGACACAATACAAATATTACCAGAAGTTAAATAACTTTTACTGCAAAGGATAACAGATTGTAACATATTTCTATAGTCATTTAAATAGAAATACTAAATTACAACAGAGTTTTATAGAAATGTAAATGTTTAAGTAAACATGGAAACCGTAATAGCTTTTTAATAGAGATTTAATTCAATTGATTTTAAATAGGAGTAAGATCGACTGCAAAGTGTCGATCAAGTGTAAGTTCAACTCACGTTCAAGGGTTAAGATCGTTAGCCATATAAATTCCAATTACTTTCACAGTGTAGAAACAGATCGATTGGTAATGAATCATACCGAACATATTGAGCCATTGGCATAAATTACAAGAGAATCTGCCATTCGTTTGCCATCAGTTCGATGCAGACCGAACGTGGACAGTAAAGCAACCGAG
Organism: Augochlora pura; assembly: GCF_028453695.1. NCBI lineage: Eukaryota > Metazoa > Arthropoda > Insecta > Hymenoptera > Halictidae > Augochlora > Augochlora pura. Next base: position 18,424,329 of record NC_135781.1, read on the forward strand.
TTCCGCTCCCAGCGTTCACGATCATCGTTTCACGTCGATGGGCTTTCACCAGGTATGCTAAACCCTAAATCCGGCGACGTCTGTTTCCTCGTGAACGCAGGCTCGTTCCGTGCAGGTGCACGAGGCGACGCGTACGGTCGACCTCGGGTGTAATGTTTCCGTTCATGGATATCCCCAAGTACGTATGATGTTACCTGTACGTTCTCTATTTCCTTGGCTTTGCGCGAAACTCGGCGAGCTCTCTACGAGAACCGTGAAACGAAACTCCTTTCTGGCTCGCTCTCTACCAGAATCGTGAAACGAAACTCCATTCCGGCTCGCTCGAGACCTATTCTATGGATTTCCGTCTCCACGGTGCGCCGGCGTCGTTGCAGAGATTCTTATTGTGGCCCGGTTGCGGAAACAGTCGCGAGGAAACGCCGAGAAATTCGTCGGCCGTCTCGTTTTCCCTCCTGCGATTCTCACTGCGACCGCAGCTTCCTACACACCAGTTTCGGAGTCCCTATCCATTGAACAATTCGTTCATTAAGTCGTTTTCAGATCGGTGCTCCTTTTGTGTCAGTCGAGGCGGGATGTTGCGTACGCTCTTGTTAGCGAAGTACCAGGGCATCTGATTTATGTAATTCGTGAAAGCGAAAGAGTTTTTCAATTTGCCGTTGGGAAATTTTACTGAAGCTACACAGATCGAAATAATGATTGGTTCGTTTCGTTTCAGTGATATAACAGCGTGGTTTCAATGCATTCGATGATACACATAATTATTTAAATAATGTGATTATTATTAATATAATTGTTACATTGATATTAGGAAACTTTGGACGGTTTATGCGGAATAAATATATGTTCACTTAATAGTTTTGTATTACCATTTAAGCGGATTCATATCGTTTATCATTATTGAGAACTTTCCCTGTTAAAATATGCCACTGAAAACGTAGGAGTCATTTTAACAAACGAATCAAACGAATTATCTACTATTATAAATGAGCAAGTTTTTACATTGCAAATTACTGCATGGTTGTGTCCTAAAAAGTTATTAGTAATCGGGAAGGGTGCAGTTTCTCAGAACATTTGAAACAACTTTTGCATTAGCGAAAATTAGAAGTTATTAAAAAAAATATTGACCAATGAGAAGCGGGTTCGGTTGGCGCTAGGTGGCCGAGCCATTGAGCGGACGAAACCCATTGCCGATCATTGACTCGACCGCTTCGCGACGCCAGAGCTCGCCGCTCATTGGTCAGTGTTTTTCATGGATAATTCGTTAACAATGTAAAGAAAATATTAACAAGTTTGTAAAGGTAACAGTTCTTTTAAATAACCTCAAGAAGCCCTTATTTCCCGATTGCGAGTGAATTTTTGGACACTCTGTATATGAAAAAAATTTGGATTCACCAATCTTACTTTATTTTTTCCTTTTACAGTATTTTGTCGAATTTGATTTGCGTGAAAGTTTCTATACATAACTTGCTCAGCACTAATGTTGTTCCGTTCCCTTAATACGGAATAAAATTCTGTTCTCTTGTTGTCACCGATATTTAAGCGTTCAAATTAATGTAGACACACAATGAACACTTTTTTTTTTTAAGGGATTATGAGAATCTAGAAAGCTCTAATGAAAATTGCAAAATGAGAATTTGATTTGCACGTACTTGAAATGTATGTTCTGAAGAACTTTTTCCAAGTTTTGTATAATGGTGAACGGTAAAAATTTTCTGGAAAATGTAGGTATTATTAAGGAATTTCTTGTATTCCTTATAAATGTTGCGAATATTTGTCGTATTTGTCAAACACACTCTTGATTGATACAATGTGAATATGGAAAAATCACATTGAATTTGAATAAAAGCTATCGAAAGTAAATAGGACGAGATTTCTAAATAAAAAAGATACAAATTTTTAAGCTCTACGGTGAATTAACTTCTTAGATATATAAATAGTCCAAGAAGCATGTGTCGTTGCTCTAAAACAGTGGTCAGTTTTACGATCGCTCACATATCGTTCCGTTTAAATTGGCCTAGTTAACACTTGTGCAGCGTACAGTCTCATTTGATCTAAAAGTAAATTGCTTTTGCGGTGTATTCTTTGTCTTCGAAATGCTTTTATCGATTTTGCAACAACATTTTATTTATGTTACAACCATGCAAAACTAATTAATATTTACGATTACGTTTTTAAACTAACGATTACGATTACGTATCTGTAATACAATATTGAGAAAAATGGGAACCAATTTCCATTGTTATAATTAATCCCTTAACGTAGAAATATTTTCATCGATTGTTTTTACTTTACTGTCAAATAAAAATTAACGTAATTCGATTCTTGTGTGATATGCATAGAAAATGAAATATAGAATCGAATTGAAAATTTCATAAAAATCTGCAGACCAGCGACGGACATTAAAAATTTACAGAAGATCTGCTCGTCAATTTCTTAAAGTACATTTCCAAAGATTTACTACAGACTGCAATTTCCAGTGTTTAATTGTTTGTAGCTCACAGCAACGTTTAGCAATTTCGACAAAATATTTAACATTTTTGCAAGTTACCGAGACCTAAAAAACTCACTTTCTAAGTTTTCGTTTTATATTCAGATAGAAAGGTTGAGAAACGTTCTATTTTTATTTTTCTTGCCATTTCATCCAATTGTATTGTTCGCTAAAATTTATTTATGAATTGGACAGTAAATTAGTCGTACTTAAAATCTCAAAAAAATGCAAATCGATTAGTTCAATTTTAATAAAATGTTATTCAATTTAAAAAATTTATTAATTTAAACAAAAGTTGAATGGTTTTAGGATACACGTAATCTAATATGAATAAAATTTTTGTATGTGACGCGTAGAAGATGTATGAAGGTCAACTTTATTTTTTAAAATAGAACCATATATTTAATGCACAATTCAGGCATTTATTAAAGGCATTTATTGCGAACATTCACTGGTTTAGAAGATATTTAGTATCTGTCACAAATCAAATAAATTTTTGCATTAAGGTTGAAACTTGTATCTTTGTACACTAACATCAGATACGTGAGTGTTACACTGTCCAGTAATAAAATTAAAATGTCCTCTAAATCAATGATTTTTCGTAATAAGTGCTTTAGTAAATTTATGAAGAGACACAAATGTATGATTCCGTGTATAGGCACCCACCTAGGAAAATCTTATTCATATCAGATTACGAGTCCATTAAAATTGTTCAACTTTCGTTCAGAATATTTTTTAGTATCATCAACGGTTTCGAAAATATTTGATTATGGCGGTTTAAAACGGATCACCTGGTATTTGTAGACGATCGTATAATAATCTGTAGGTTGACAAGTCGATTTCTAATTAAGAATGAGATCAGTAAAGGACCGACTGTATTTACCTGCAGAGTTTCGCTGCTCGAGTCGACTGTTCTTTACCCGCATTGCAGTAGATTCGAAGCTCGAGCCGGGAAGAGGAAGGCAGGAAAAGTGGTGGCAATCCCGTTGAACGATCCTCGAACTGACGCGATCACAGAGTCAGCACTACCGGCTCGTAATTGAACCGAAGATAATTCTTTCGAACGACGGGAGAAGAGTGCACACCGTTATTGTTTCCAGGCTCTTCAATTTCCGCTGTTCCTGCTTCGCTTCTTCCCTTTGTCGCAGTCTCTTGTGAGAAGTCAGCTACCGTGAGACGTCGACGACAGAAAGAAATGAGTACTTTGTTACGAGGAAACGCCTCGTGGAACGTACTCGAGACATTCTCGTTCCGTTGAAACGCGAGCCATTTCCTCCCAACCCAAATCCAAACCACGAAGCGAACTATTTCACCCGAAGAAGGCCGGGTAGCTGGACATTCCTCGAAGACCACGCAGCTCCTTTTTTCTTTTTTTAGTTGTTCGCCAGTAGAAGAAGTCGCATCTGGGTCAATTTAATTAAAGCTCGCCGCGTGGACGAAAGAGTATCGGATTCTGCTTGACAACTTTTCATCGTTCACGGTTTCCGAAGAACGAGATGTAATTACTTAATAGTTGCAAGAAAAATTGCACGGTTTCGTGTTGCAGAGATATCGGAGGAAACCGTAAAACTGTGCGAAATCTTTCCGCGTGAAACAAAACAACCACGCTTTGTTCCGATTCCCAGAATGTTTCTGCATGAAAAAACCATGTATCACAACTCATTCCGTCAACATATCCATTGCGCCAAATCTTGCTGTTTAATTAAAAGCAATTAGGTAGCAGCCAGTCTTAAAAATTATCAGAGCATTTACCATTAATTCCATCGCATCATTTTCTCTTGACCAAGAAATAAAGTCTATGTTTACGAGTCCCAATATTTTGCTGGACGTTTTGTGAATGCAGTTTGTTAACACCGTCGGGTGAAAACAAAACAGATATTTATTTATAGGAAATTCCATCGGAACGTTTGCAGTCAATTCTAGACCTAAAAGACAGCATTCGACCAGCGAGCTACTCGAAATTACACTTCTCAGCTGCCTGGCACATACTTTGACAACTTAGCAACCCGAGCTGCTAATGATGCTTCCGCTCCTAATTCACCCAACATTCAAAACAAACACGGCTGCCTCTTCTGTCGCCGACGCGAGGTCAAAACAAGTATTCTACGGTCGATGGTGGTGACTACATTAGTAGCCATGTAGTAAACTCAACGGCATCATAAACAAAAGCACATCTTGTGGGTCCAGGTCAGTAGGGGTCTTCGCACGTCCAACTATTCCACTGTGGAATATGTTAATGGATGTTAATATTTCATATATATTATTAAATGTTGTATTTAAACAATGTATGAAGGAAATGGTACATTCAGTGACTTCTATAAGTATTCGAATATTAGTATAACTTCAATTCGTACGCCACATATACATACGTATAAATCAATATATGTATATGGAAAGGAAAAATTATTTACGGTATGTTAGAATATCTAAATGTCAAAATACAACAACTCTCGCTTTTGTATAAAACGTTATTTACACAATTGATATAAATATAAAAAGAACATCGGGCTTTCATGATACATAAGTATTCGGTTGATTTATAAAGTTAAGTTCAACAGTTATCAAAGTAAATCTTTTTTTCATTTTTATTACTAGAAAAACAATCTTTTTAAATATTTTTCCAATTATGTAGGTAACATATTATATTAATTCGAGAGTTTGTTGTATTTTAATATTTAAATATATGGTCAAATATATAAGTCAAAGTTGTACTAGTGTCAGAATAATTTTAGGAGTCACTCTTTTAACAAAAATATTGTAATTACTCGTAAAGATTTGAACGGATCTAGCCGTGGCTACCAAGTGCTCAAAAATATCCGCTGCCTAAAGATTAAACTCTTGCACCAAAATAACGAGAGAGTTTTGTAATAAAGATTTCATATATACACATAATTTTATTCATACATAATCAACATTTCATTTATTTTTTCTAAACTGAAACAAAATGTGATTCTTCTTATATCAAAATCTATAAGTAACTGCAGAGGAAGACAACTTTAGAGTTGCAAGGCCGATTACATAAAGCGACGACATTGATGGATCGTTGTCCACCAAATTAATGTGAAACAGTGTTTTTGGCTTGAACAGTTTGTTTACATATAGTTACGATAGAATTTAGACATGAAATTGATGAAGAATATTCAGTTTGAGAATTTTAATTAAATTAGAGTTGAAATACTGGGTTTGTGCAGATATCCTAAGTTTTAATTTGACAAACCAAGTTCGTAATATTAATGTTAACTGAGTTCGATGACCTTATGTTTGAAAAAACTGAATTTGTAATTGAGTATATTTATCACAGTTTATGAAGGGCTGAGGCGTCGAACACTGGCGTGTGAAAGATTGGAGTATCAAAGACTGAAGTATCGTAAACTGAGGTATCGAAGACTAGAGTGTCAAAAAAAGGTGTCGACGACTCAGGCGTCGAAGACTGACGTATCAAAGACTGAGGTATCGAAGGCTGACGTGTCGAAGACTGAGATGTCGAACACTAGGGCGTAAAAGACTAAGGTGTCAGTGACCCAGGTGTCGAAGGCTGTGGTGTGATAGTGAGGTGTCGAAGACTGTGTTGTGAAAGAGTGAGGCGGCGAAGACTGGAGTGTTGTGTCAAAGACCGGTGTGTCAAAGACAGACGTCGACGACTCAGGCGTCAAAGACTGAGGTATTAAAGACTAAGTTATCGACGAATAAGGTGTCGAAAACCGGGGTGTCGAGGACTAGGAAATTGTAACAATTGTTCCTTGGTTTTATATTCTTGGAAACGTATAAGTACATGCTGATTAAAGTGTCTTGATCTCTTTATCGTCGGAAATTATGACAGATTTTGAGACATTTTAAACCTAACAGACGTGACTTCTAATTAAATACATAGAAAAAAAGAGAAGATAAAGATAGATAATCCGAAGATAGAAGCATAGAAATTTCATACTAGAACGAAACATGACGAAAGTCTTTGTCGTGTTTTGAAATATTTTCGCGGGGTCGTAAAACTAGTTTGTTCGCTCGTGTCAGTTGAAATAATTAAGAACTTTATATAACAAATCATAATGTTCAGTGTATTCTTCAGATTAATACACTTAGTGTATTATATCGAGTTCTAATGTGTTCCCTGTCGAGATTTATTGCATTTCGTATCGAGTGACTTGTCAATTCGTTGATAGCTCAATTATTGTTCTGATTGCTTGTGGGTGTATTTTGATGGTGTCGTATGCTTTAACTAATGTCCATGTCGTCTAAAGATGGTCTAAGACATGTATCCAAAAATGAGCAAGAATAGAAGTATATATTCGAGGAAATGTCTTGTCATCTATCGATTTTGAGTACTCAAGACCGCCCTGTCGATGAGTTCGTTCGCTGAGGTCACAAAGAGTCAAAGAGATTCGAATCGATTGTAAGAATTGATTCTTCCAAAAATTCGATTCTGAAAATATCAACACGTGAAGAATCGTCACAGAACAATCGATCCTTCTAAAAGAAAAAGAATATACCAGAAATAAAGAATGTGATCACAGATTTCGTAAGAAAAGCCATACAGCGATCAATATAAAGTAAAGAGTCGTATATAATATACACTTAAATGGTAACTTACATATAATTTTATTCTATTTTGTCATTAGAAAGTAAACAAAATAAAATATATAATAACAAATTGTAATATAATGCATAACAAAGTAATAAGAAAGAGGAATAACAAAGAAGGATGAAAAAGTGTAATATGTTTTATTCTATAGATATAAAGTTAATTAAAGACACAACAGTTGGTTCACCCACAGTAACCGGCTCTGTTCGCCTATTCGACGGGACACTCGATAAATGGATCCCCAACACAGATCATCGATCAAAAGGAAGAATTCTTTAACCGAAAGAATCGGATCAAAATGGAACGTCCCTCGCCCCAAAACTATTATAACCAACCGTGACGAATCTTGCGTTCGGTCCACTTGAAACGGAACAGCCGCGCAACAAGGACTTCTCGTTCCTAGTCCCGTGTCAGGTGGCAGAGCTTCGGAACACCGTGTAGAGCGAGACGGTCGTTTTTCCAAATTGAATTCAAAGGAAGGAAGCACGCCCCGGCCGTTATTAGACGGAAGACGTCTTCGGGCGGGTATAAACTATAAACCGCACCACCGGCAGAGGAGGCGGCATTCCGCCGATCGTGGCTGTGTGCCTACAATTATCGCGGTTTTCTATTATGGTACCCGGGCCAACGGTTCAGACCAGGCCAACGCGCGGCTGTTCTCTTTGCATTGCTACGTTCCCACGTGCCTCCGCGAATACCTCCACATGCTATACATGACTAATGCCCGGCCTTTCTGGCCTCTGGCTGACTTTTCCTCGGACTAATGGTCGCCTACCTTGGCTCCACCGGACGATATTTCGGTGGTACCAAACTAATAAGTGACCGAGCGAAAATAGACACCCGTGTAGGGTCCCAGAGCCGGCGAAAGACAGAGAGGGACCGGTAAGTAGTTCCTGGCATCGTCGCACTACCCGAATATTAAACCCTTCGCATCCGAATCACGCCTGTGATGCGGTTACAATTAGCAGCGGTCTACTTAATGCGAACCGAGCGCCCGTTCGGCCAAGTGTGATCGCTGTTTTGATTCTGGACCGCCACGCCGTTCGAAACGTTGCATTTTCTGGACCATTTCGTGTCTCGCACGCTCGCGAACCGCCGGTATTTTCATCGTGATTTAGGGGTCTTCCTAGTTTCCTAGGTTGACGCTTTCTAAAAGTCGGTTGCCTTTCTTTTTGTATTTCCTTGCGGTTTCGCGTCTTGGGAACAGATCTCTGCAGTATTGCGGCTGCATTTGTATAGTACCTCAGGGCCTGGAAAATCCGATTAATTCTTTGCACTCGTTTTAACTTTAACTGGACTTTGAAGTCGCTTTAACTCTAAAATCAACTTGGTTTTCTTAATCCACGGTATTACCAATTCGTTGTTAAGGTTGGGGCGAATGAAGGTCAATACCTTTTTACTCAAAATTCGATATTCTTTCATATTCTGATATAAAAACTATAGTGTTTCATTTAAGAAAAAAATTGACCTCCGGAACGGCTTCTTTTACATAAATAAATGCACTGCACACCATGCTGTTTAAAATACACAACTTTTGCCCAATGCATTTGCTGAAACTTGCAGGAGGTGCACAAGTTGTGCAGATCGCCCTCTTTAAACTAATTTGATCATGTCAAAATTATTTTACAATTAACTGTTGCAATTTTTAGTGGCGCCTCAAATTCACTACCCGAGTGCAAGGATTAAAACTAGAACTACGGAGACGTAAACACGAGCGATGTATATAATTTTATACCACTGACACGATTGAATTCACTTAGATTTTGAATGATTTCTTGTAATATAAGATTGAGGAAAAAAGTTTATGCAAATAATTTTCGCGGCAGCATTTTTAATATGTTAGATATTCTGAGTAAACAAAATACAAATCAGTTATTTTGACTGATTTGGTAGTTCTAGTGCTAATTGTAATTGCTTGCAATAAACTTTACTACATCATCTAAGATTGTGAATTGACTTTTCTCAAGATAGATTTTTCCCTAGAAATAAAGAAATGATTAATCAAATAGCTAGTATTATTAGTTAAACTAATATAATAACTCACTATTTGAATGATAAAACCAACTCTGCAATAATAAACTAAAATACTCATGGTTCAAGATACCACTATGCTTTCCATTCAAACGCTTCTACTAGTATTACCATAATTCTGAACGTATTTGTTATTATTGCGGTTTTAAGAATCGGTTAATTAATTCTCCAGTTATTTATTTTTACTAACATAATACTAAGACGCGTCTTATCTCGCAGGATGCTGTTACAAGCGCGGGTTTAGGAGAATAAACAGTCTTGGTATACTTATGGTAGATGTCCCAACCGCCATGAGGACGCTAATTGTTGCTAGTAATGCCACGATTACGTCCCAGCAGTTATTATCAGTTCGGTAAACCTATGCCTCTTCTTTTAACGAGGTCATTAAAGTGAAACCAATGTAGCAATATTCTTCAAATCTTTTTGTGTCTCCACTGCTCTGCTTTCTCCTATAAATGCATATAATCTCCGGATCAGTTAGTATTGCTTAACAAATTTGTGCATATGCTATGACGCCCCCGTAACTCGGGAGCGCTGACGAGGGCAGTGTAGGTTTCAACCCACTAAAACCCCCGCGGCGACCTTCGGACGCGCATCCTTTACCTGACGGATTCGGGGGAGCCACGGGAACTCTCCAAGAACACTACCGCGGCTGCTATGAGTGTTACTTGATAAATGTACCAAGTTTGAAGTTCGAATACTCCGTAGCATTCTTTGAAAAAATTTCTTAACATTACCCTTTTGCACTGGTCTATAAAATTTCACTTATTTTTTGTTACACAAAGCGTGATATATAATCTTAACCCTTTGTGCTCGAAGCTATTTTAATTCGAAATCTAAAGTAGTTTCTCTGACTTATAATATAACATAATATTCATGAATCAAGCAACAGTTACACAGTTTGTTAAATGCAAACAACTTCGACGAAATTAAAAATTTTTTGAAACGTGATACTACAATTTTTGATGACATCTCAGAGTCGTTGCTTGAGTGCAAATGAAAGCTAATAGCATGCTTTGCGATTAATTCAAATATGCAATCCGTCTTTTTTTTATGTCGCGTAAGATGTTTTTAGTAAATAATTACTATGATTATATATATAATCCTATTTGCAAAGTATAAAATAACACTAAAGCGTGCTACTTGTTAATTTTCTAGGATATTTTGATTCTGGAAGATTTCGTTCGTCCACCAATAATCAGCTAGCATAGTAATGCTCATCTGCAAACAAATATGCGAACAAACAATTCAAATATGTGAAATACGTGAAATCACTATTCGCGACAGAAAAACGAACGGATTCCGTATTCGAATTCAGGCAGAGAAAAATACGTAAGAATCGGTGTAAATATTCTCTGTAACAGAAATTGTGTTAAAACAGTGTTATTAGAGCGTCAAACTAGAATATAACATATTTCTTAACGTTGATGTTTCCGGGTTGTATCGCGTCTTCTTGCAAGTTGGTATTTTGATCGTAATTTAATCATGTGCTTATTGATGCACGGACTGAATCCTTGGGTAAGGTTGTTGAAGTCTGTAGAAACTTGTTTCGGTAGAATATGTTTAGATAGATCTGATTTAAAGTCGTTTGGTTTGCACGGTGACTGCACTCAATTAAACGCCAGTTGATCTAGCATCTCCCGGCTCCTTGGCAAGAATTCGATATTATACTTCGGAATTTTCGCCGACATAATTCCCGTACTTCGTCGCATCGGACAGATGGGAATAATTTCGGGTGAAATGGCAACAAAGTATAGCGTTCTAAAATACGAGTGACAGTGGACCGCTACAGACTCCGTGGAGAGTACGTAGTCGGTTTTAATTGGGAGGAAACAAGAAACATAGCTCGACGGTTGTGTTTTTGCGGAGGAAGCGGGCAATGTTTCAATGCAATTGCAAATTATGCGCAATTCGAAAGCTGTGACAACAGACGCTATAAATTTCGCCAACAAAATATTACCAACGGTTCGAATAGAGCATGCAGTGTAGCTTCTTATCTGTTCAAGTTTGCGGAGTATGTTCTCTCGTCCGTGTAAGCGTCGTTTTGATCACTCTGCTTCAATCTATGACAACATAAAACAACATATTACGAAAAAACTATTATCTTTGCTCTTATAATCTGGAAATGGAGATAGAACATCAAATTAGAATGTCAAATATTGCTTAGAAATACAAAAGTAAAGACATAAGAAGATATTATTTCTCCAGTTACTCTTATAATAAAGGAAAAGGGATTATTTCGGGAAAGTTAATTCACTCTTAACGTAAAGATGCTATTACACCATTCTTTTCCCAAGAAAATTACTTTTACAGAATATTCGAAAGAATTAGACATATGTGTTGCGCGGTGCGTTACAGCGTCGACCGTATTTGATGACGATTGAATAACGCGCCTACCTCGCGATAAATTAATATGTTGAGGATAGATTTGAGGGTGAACTGAGATGGAACAAGGTGCCGTATTTAAACAAGGTTTAATAATAAAGAGACGAACAACTTATCACAAACTATAACACTATGTACAAAATGTCGGTTGTCGGACTAGATGAGAAGTTACCGAGTGCAAAGTGGAAAGTGAAGTAGGTACGCTTCTCATCCTCCGATTACGCCTTCGTATGTAAATGGCGTGGGTGGAGTTGGTATTTCATTGGCTACTTAAATTATGTTAAAACCAATGAATATTAGAACGATGGCCAAGAAGAGGGGACAGCAGAAATCTGGGAGTTCCCAGATTTTCATTGTCCTTAGCGTCGTTGTCGCTGGCCGTACTCCTGCTCATGGCCACATCTGGTATCGGTTGTCGAAGGCCCGAAAGCTTCGACGCGGTATTATAAAGAATCTACCTGGGGGTCGTCATAACTTAATTACATAGGTCGCTCGCGACGCGACAATATGTATAATGGATTCATATCTTTCGGTAGAGAATATTTTGATGGCTATTAATTTTTAACTCCATACAACTTAATCCTTTGCGATTTTATGTGGAGCCAAGGACATTGACTTTTACACTAGTGGCCACTAATTTTGTTGACTTACACGATATTCGTAAATAATACTATAATTACGTGGTATGTATGAATAATTCCACACATAGCTTGCAGCTGTTCTGAGTAGGTTACAAGACACATTACAGAGAGTTCTGTAACAGAAGGGCAGAATTAGGTTGATCAGAAAGTTTGTACGATTTTTGGCGATTCTTAAAGTTAGGCGTTCTAAAACCCAACTAATTTTAGTTTCTTTATCTAAAGAAGATAATAGTGTGTCAGGTAACATTCTACCTGAAATAATGTTCAATGATTTCGGTAATTTAATTGATATGGCAAATTTGACAGAGATTGAAAGATGAAAAATGAAAGCGAGTATTCTAGGCGCATATTATGTTATTTTATTTTAACATAGTTTAAAACACGACACAAACGTGTAAGAAAATCTGTAAAGTATGCGAGGAGAATGTAATCGAAAAACGCTAGTGACAAAAGTGGTTGCATGATTTCGTTACGGGGATTTTACGCTACAGGATTCAGTACGCTCTAGTAAGCCAAAAAAGATCGATAACAATCAAATAAAGTGTCCGACTGAAGACAATCCTCGTTACGCAACACGAGCATTTGCACCGGAAGCTTCGAATATCAAAACTAACAGTATAAAATCATTTTCATTCAGAAATCGTTATCCTAAACCTTGAAGCTAAACTTTAAGAATCGCTGAAAACCGCATTAACTTTTTGGCTAATTTAACGTATACTTCAGGAACTCAAGATTACATTTATATTTTTAGATAAAAAAGCGAAATATGCGGAAAGAAATATTCAGATTATTTGCTCGAACTAACGTTAAACAACACTCCTCTTTTACCCAACAACCGGATGACGATTCGACGGCGACGCGGCGCGGTTAAATGATTCATCGTGTACATTCACGAGTTCAATCTCGTGTGACATTATCGTCGGGATTCCCTTGATCAATGAATGGAGCTGCTCGTTATCCAGGAAAGACCGTCCCACGTAACCCGGTAGTGAAGTGCGCTTCTTCAGACGGTGTACGCGCGAAAGCAAACAATAGGCTTCTTCCGTGAACGACTACATCCGATTATACGGCACGAGTCGATCGCATCTTCGAGCATCGGTGTTGTTTTTGGAGGAACAACAGGAACGGATCTTACGGAAGCGATGTGTGTGCGAAGGTGGAGAGCGAGAAAGATGGGGTAGGAAAGAAAGAAGAGAGAGAGAGAGAGAGAGAGAGAGGAGAGAGACAGGAAAGGAGCAGCTGAAGACATTCGGGTGGGACTGCCAGGTAGGGGTAGGACAATGACCAAAGAATATATTCGAGAAGCGACGCCGATGATCCCGCTTCAAAATGCAAACCGAATAAATTGGCCGGGCAACCATGCGGACTTGACCATCGCAAAATTGCTTCCTGTTGTTGCATATTTAGCTTCAGCGAAGTTGGCATCGGGTTCATTAGACTGTATCCTTCATGCGTTTGTAGTACAAGTTTAGATGCAAAATGTTAAAGACTTGAATTTAACAATATCGTTGTAATATTTCTGGCTTCTTAAAATTAACTATACCTGTAGTGCGTGGATATCGTCTTTAATTATGTTGTAGCATTATTACTGAACGGATACTGGTATAATGTGACTGTGAATGCATGACTGTAGGTACATTATTTTATGGTTTCGGACTTGTTTAAATGAACTACACTTATAATGTATACCTGTTTTCTCTAATTCTGTCGTAAGATTATTATTGCACTGAGGATTTAACGCATTTGAAAGTATGAAGTGTTTGAAAACTGTGAAGATATTAAATTGATTGTAGTTGTAGTAAATCAGTAAACTGCGAATTTGAAGTTTTTGTAACAAAATTGGATCAGGGAAATGCAAAACCGTGATTACACAAATGTAGGAATATTGTTGTATGGATTCTGTTTGTTTTTTTAAATTATATCGTAGAATCGCTTTTAATATTTGCGGCATATTTATTTTATTTTCACAATGTGTGATCTCTTAGTTAACTATGATAACTTTCCTTAAATTTCAACTTTTATGAAATGACATACGAATGTGAAATTTGCATAAAGTTCTGCATTTCTAGTTGAAACGAATTGATAAGATGCAAAGCTGTGTGCACCCCAGGATAACGCACTGCTGCCTTATATTCCATTAATATCTGCACCTTCGACGTTCTCTATTTCGCTTTCCCATTTTTGCGATAGCATTGACTGAGTGAATCTCCGTTTTTGACATTTTGCCACGAGCAAAGGTGAGATCAAGTTAAATGGACGCTTATGCACACATTAGGGTCATCTGATCTCAACAGAGCATCAAGAAATAGAGGCTACAAGCGTCTTCCACGGTGAAAGCAACCTTGTAGCAGTACAAGAGGATGCCTCTACAGCAAATTAGCAAAGTCTTGTTTGATCTTAGTCGACTGCAACATGAGCACAGTGTACATAAATACTTAGACAGGTTGCTTGGTGACGAGTGCAACCACCTGCGTACAAGATTCACGTTGTGGGGAAAGAAGGGAAACGACACTTGTCACATTCTAAGGATGATACACAGATAGTAGAAAGATTTAACTACATAGCTGCTGCAATCTCTTATACTGCATATGCTTCATTTTCTCCACATGTTTATTTAAATACAACATTTTATAAACTATGGAATTTAATAAAGAATATCAAGCTATATATTCTTCTTAACCAGTTGGCTACTTTTTACGAGTATATTCATCGTAACACTTAATGTTACGATTTCTTTATATTTTCGTGACATTAAATTTTCTTATACTCGAGCTTGAATTCTGAATCAGTCTCATTCAGCAAACGGAGAACCCTACACACCATACAAATAACATATATTACATTACATTATATTATATCAAAATATAATATAAATCGTTTGTGTTTTTATATTTTCTCATAAATGCTAGTTTCTAAACAAAAGTTTTCTGTTAATATTTGTATGCATTATATTATATTAAACATTTCAATTTTTTACTATTCCATAAAGTGATAAATATTTCGCTTTAATAAGAAAATTATTATATACTGTTACCTCCATGCTAACCTAAAGTCGGCTCTATGCACGAAATTACAGTTGACATTTTAGACTGTTTTGACTAATTTTGTTTTTTGGCACGTATACGACGCCATTGTATTGTTAAAGGTTAATGTGCTATGTATAAAATGAAAATGATTGCTAAATATGGAAACGTTATTGTAAACCAGCAAAAATGTCTTCATTTTCAAGCTAAATTAGTTTCGAGTGGAAAGATTTAACAAAAGCAAAGTGACTTTTATAATTTGTCCGCTTGCATAGAAAAAATTATTTTGTGAGAAAAAATACTTTAAGAAGCTATAGCCATCGAAGTAATTACGCTTCGTTGATTATGTAAGTTAAAACCTAAAACGCGTAAAATAGAGAAATCTCTGTAACTGAAATATACGGTAAAAAATCAAATAATGACAAAATAAAATAGCTGTAATATAATACAGGCCTGGAAAAAATATGAAACATGAAATAGTAAACATAATGTAATTATTTTCATTGCCTCGTGTTTTATGTTACAACATTTACAACTGAATTGGTAAGTTTTTCATTAATAATATTTGTGAAATTTTTGAAATTAATAAGAAATTCATGAAATTCTTGTTCGATGCTCGAATGCGGCTAATAGCTGATACGCGGCCCTCTCCTGGCAGCGAGATGGGCTTCAGCCGGCTGGCTGGCATGCGCAGCGGCACGAGAAATCGTTCGTGCGCAGCTATCTTTTTTCATTAGTAACTCGTTAACAAAGCCGCGGATTGCATTTCGGCAAAGAAAAAGGTTGCTTGAAATGACTTCAGGAACCTCCCATTTCCCGGAGGATGTATAATGTAGAAACACCCTGTATATACAAATCGGGACGGTTTTAGGTAGTTGCGGGAAAGGAATCCATCTGCTAGCGAATGGCGGAGGTAGTTGCCACATAATGAATTTCGTCGAGATATTAATATTATTGTATTATTATAAATTATTTGCATAAAAGTGAGCAAATTACACTCGCGAAATATGTTTAGTTCTAAAATTTCTGTGTCTTATTTTCAGTTCATTATGTTCTATATTTGGATCCGAGCATAAGTAGTAAAGAGTATTTTCTCATATTTAACAAAATAGTATTCCATTTAAGCATTACAGGAACTATTATTTCCAAATAGTATTTACTTATGCAAGTATTTCAATGTTCGCTGTTTTATTTCAAATTATTTCAGATTTTCCCTAGCCCTGATAAAATAAAGCTCGTTGTAAAGTATTTAACAACATTTTATCAGAGTGCCGCACCGCAATATAGTTCTGGAGCTCAAATTTCATCTGCAATATAATTTGCCTCTAGCTTGTCCGAGTGTTTTCCGTATAATTAAATTCGAGCCTAATCGCAGCGAACATGCCATCTCGGAGACGCCCGGAACATCCGCGATCCAATTGATAGCCAGCTTTCTTCGCGTATGCAAGGTCGTATTTTCACAAGCATCGATTCGTAAAATGATATGTTTTCAGACAGTCTCGGCGACAAGCTCAGCCTCTTCTAAGCGAACACGATACCCGTTTCGTGTCAGAACGTAATATTTAATAAACCTCTCGGATGTTGTTAAGAGCCGGACTAACGTTTCGCGTGATCGATATCGAGCCGGCGATATCGTCGGTATCGATGGCTCGCGGGGAAACATAATCTAAGAAACGGTGATCTATAGTGAAATCGACTGGAATGGTCAATATCGCGTGCTTCGATATTATTCATAGGCGACGATCGATCTAGAAAGTTTCGTCGTGAAATATGCCCAGCTCGATAAGCGATTTCCTTCTAGCTAGTCACAGCAAGTTAGATATTACTGTTGGACACCTACTACGAACAGCTCTAATAGAGTCTTAAGAGATAATTCAGTATGCGTAACGGTATATAAGAGCATAATAATGACTAGACTGCGGATCTTTCTGCAAAATGAGTATTTTCTAAATCGATTCTAAAGAATAGGAATGAGATAGAAATGTATTTTTTCTTTTCTTGATGTAAATAAATTCGGGAGTAAAGAAAAAATATTCTGAAGTTCTTCCAATGTCTTTATTGTTCGGCATTTAACATAAACGCATAAAATTCACAGTCTAATGATAAGGTATACGTTAAGTAAAATGTATCGCAAGAACTGTTGAAACAATATTTCCTAGCAATCATCGAAATCGTATAAAATATGAACATTTGTTAAAAATTCAAAGTTCTAAACTATTAAGTACGCATGACCCCTGAAACGTTATACGCTCCTCAAAGTTAGTTTCACAAAAGTATGTGTGATAATAGTTTTTCCAATATTTATTTATATTTCATGGGGTCCGATAGAGACTGTATTAATCAAATAAGCTGGAGATATTTTAATTAAGAAATTGAGTACGGAAAACCCGCTTATTAATCCGGTTTCAGAATCATTTCAACCCACGGTATTTAAATTGTACAGTTAATTACACATTTTGAAGCAATGTTATCAAATGATTTGCTATCACAGTAGAAACAGCAGAAGATCTGATAGATTCATAAAAAGTGTGTTCAAAAACATGTTTTAAAAATGTAAAAGTTACATCGAGTCTATAATGATTCACACGACTGCACAAAGGGAAACGAAATGCGCAAACAGACTTGCAAACTGATTGGAAAGAGAAAACGAAAAGAATAAATAATAATGTATTGAATTTACAAAATATTACAAAATTATACTATTACATTTGCCTAAATACGCTGATCGACGATTATCTAAATAGAAATACGGTTTGGAGAGGAACTATTACAAATCATCTTGGTTAGCTTATCCTGTCTTGGCGGGCCTCAACGAAAGCCAGTAATTACTTCGCCAGTGAGCCGATGGAAGTGAAAAGGAGAGAGGGATGCTAGTCAGAAATCGCAACGGGCAATTCGCAGTGTCGTAAAGCGACGAGCTGCAACGAATGGGACTCGCATCCGTCTCCGGATGACATCGGCCGGTGCCCGTATTATCGTAACGGTTTTCAGGTAGATTTTCTGAGAAGCGTGGTTTAAGGAAAGGCCACGCGATTCTTGTGGAAGAACTGGACCTCGGATACTGGACACCGGGCAGGGTGACATTCCAGAATAGGCCGATGGCTCCGCTCCGCTCCGCGTCTCGCGAAATGC
Source organism: Augochlora pura (assembly GCF_028453695.1). Taxonomy (NCBI): domain Eukaryota; kingdom Metazoa; phylum Arthropoda; class Insecta; order Hymenoptera; family Halictidae; genus Augochlora; species Augochlora pura. The sequence continues at coordinate 18,442,608 of NC_135781.1, forward strand.
AGGTTATATGCGCCTCTATGCAACCGTTTTCTAACAAGACGGGTTCTATACGGCCGGGATTCCTCGAAACGCCGCGTGTGACGAGCGCAGGCCAGAAATTCTCGTGCGATCGTCCCGTTAATAAAAATCTGAAATCGCGGATAATTGATCCCCGGCGTTTAGACGCCGTGAGAAAGACGCGGCATCGCCGCCTTACCATTGTCGATTACTTGCTCGATAAACTAACGGGGGAGGGATTTATTGCTAGTTAATATGATCGATGCGTCATTGAGATCGTTTCCTGGAATGCACTATTCGATTCCAGAATAATGTCTCCAACTGTTTATTTTCTCTCGGGCGGGTCTCATGAACTGTTCGAAAATATCCAGAAAGAAAAATATAGAAAAAATCGGAAAAGTGTTTTCACGAACTCTAATTAACCTTTATTCCACTCTCATCTTTACAACTTGTCGCGTCTCCCGTGTTAAATTGTCGCTATTGTAATACACTAAAGAGCACAACTATAGCGCAACCCTTGTTTTTGAATATTTTAAACTTCTGGATGACAATACAAAAAATTGATTACATAAGGTGAAGGGGTATGATAAATAATGAACACCGAAAAGGTTTTATTGTAATTTTTTGTCGATAGAATCAAAGGTTTGTAAAAACTGATCGTTTTATCGTTGCACAACTATAGCACTATATCATTAAAGATACAATTATATGTGTTAATAATTTGTAGGTCCACCTTTGTTTGTTATAACTTGAAAAAGGTGATTCGGTATACCTTTAATGAGGTTTTTAAAAGTTCCCCGACGGATATCATTGCTGGACGCAATTATCACATGTTTTAGTTCTAAAACGTTTTGAAATTGTCGATTTTACTGTATAAAGCTTCCTTGCTATTATACTTTCGTATATCGAAAGTCAGGATTCGGGAAATCGGCATTGCTTTGCAAAGAAATTACAAAAATTATACTGCATTAAGAAAATATTTACTGTAGTAATCAAATTATTATTATTACGGAAAATTACTAAAATGTATGAAATGAACGAATATAGTACAAAGTTGAGTATCTTCCAGTAGTCTAATAATATTGATCATACAATTAATGACAATATTATCGGTAGTACAATTATTTGACTTGCAACTCTTACATTACAGATTGCTGTCTTCATTTATTTTAGTCTTATATTTGTGAGAATAATTTCTTGCAGCTCTTACAAACAAGAACAATTTACATGTGTAATTGTGACTTTTCTCTTAAATAACTTTCATACAAATAATGTTAATTACATTGATTATCGCGTCAGTTATGTAAGAATAATATACTTATACAGTTCAGATTTAGCGATTAATTTCCACGGCACTATATTACATCGAAGAATGTTCCCTAAAACGTTTAGGGTTCAGAAAGGTTAGAAGAGTAATGGCTATAATAAATCGTGACGTTTCTAGTTCTGTTTCGTAAAGTAAATTGCTTTGACTTTGTCGGACTTTTACGGACACGAATTAGATAGGCAGGCTGTTCGATTTTTTTCATAATTCTCACATAATTCTCATGTTCCCGTGAGTTGATCATCAGCGACTGATGTGGCAATTAAATCGCGTGATTTGTAGCACTTCATATTCTCGGTTGACTTCAACCGTTTCAAAGTACCCACTGCAATTTACAAAGCGCATATTCTATCATATGCATTGTATATATAGAGTGTGATATGTGTACTATGAAAGTCAAGTGTCGGCTCGTATATTCTGGCACGGCGGTGAATGTGTTCGTGTTCACTTCTGAAGTTCTTTGAAGTTCGTGTTAATGAAATAATAACCCAAAGTAACACTGATTTACACCTGCCTCTTCATTTTCCAGTTTATTCATTTCTAAACACTTTCCGGTGCGCTTGCTTATTACAATTTTCCAAAGTTCAAACATACATTTTGCTCCTATCTGAGCGTTCAATAATTTAAATGTTGATTAAGTGTTAATAGAATTGAATTGTATCACCATATTGTTCCGTAGTTGATAAATAAATTTTTCTGAAAAAATTTACAAAAATCGTTAACACAATCGTGTTTATTACTCAGGTTAAAACTATTGCAAATATTAGCACACGGTCATAAGGTTTCTATTTTTCATTATATGTAACAATTACAATTCATCGAAAATATTTTTCGTTGCCAATCATTATTATTAGTGGCAGAAATTATATTTCAATCAGTTATAATTATTTTGATAAGGGGTATTTATTTCAGATATTCATAACAATTATTGGTGAGACTAATTCTATTTCAATCACTCACAATAGTTGTAAGTGAAGAAAACATTATCTTGATCGTCATATAGATCGCTTATAGACGAGAAAAATTTATTCGAACTTTTCAAAAACAATCATATATGAAATTGCATTTTACAATACGTGTGATGTCAGTTGATTAGTGTTATGAAATTGCAGCAATTTACAACGATTACTTTCTTTTCTGAATGATACTGAACTATATTAACACAAAATAAACTTTCCCTTTACAAAGGAAAATAAAAGACGTATCTGGTATAATGAATGTTTGCACGTATTGTTTTCATATGACATTGTTTACTCGTTTTGCAATGTAACTTTCGCCACTGAATTACGAAATACCCAAAATACGATTTCTCTCACCTGTAAGTATTATAATTAAAATATCATTTCCCTATTCGGCAACTATTACAAGCAAACGAAATCTTCATAAATAACTGTTATAATACATCGACGTAGTATTTATTTTAACAATAACTGTTATGATTAAATAAGCTACATTATAGAGAAAGAAAAAATATTGTCAGTTACATATAACTACTATTTATAATTAAAAGCACTTGAAACAAAATAATAATCCTTTCTCCACGAATATTTCAGTACTAATTGTAAAGTATAATTTATGAATTATTATACGACTTTTAATAACGTATGAGTAACTAAAATAACTTGTAATTAAGTTACATGACTGTAAGTTATAATAATCTATGTAACTATAAACTGTAATAACTTATAATTGCAAACAATACGAAACTTGCGAGCAATATAAAAATAATTATTCTATAACGACTACTATATTGGTTCAAATATTCTTTATTAATAGTCAAAAACATAATCAGTGATCTATACTAAATCCATAGCAGTTATGGTCTCTAAAAATTACCGTACAGTGAAATCGTTCTATTTTCCATTTGGTAAATTGAATTCCGCATTATTAAACGAGTGCAAGCAAAAATGCAAAATTGAATTCAGTATTCCGCTGACATTTAGAAGCCGCCGTTCGATTGTTTATCGATGTGTACGTCCGTGAATTCGATTTCTGAGCAGCCGGCTAATGGAGGCAATCAGAGTTCATTACGGTACCACAAGCAAGAATCTACGGTTCCACGACTCTCATTATTGTCTCGGGGTAAGCTTGACTGAACCTTGGGGAGTTATTACTCAGAAGCAATCTCCTCTCTAAAAAAAATTTCGCAGAGTCACCGATATCTCCGATTTTTATAGGATTTCTCTGTACCGATGCCCGTTAGGCCAAATTTTCTTTGATTTATTCGTGGAACCAATTCAACCATTAATTAGAAATCTTTTGCGGTGACATAATGCCATTACTATTTAGTTCCGGTGTTGTTGCGAGTTTTAACCCCGAAGTACATAACTACTGTGCGTACACTATTATTTATATTAATTGCATTTTTTATTACATTTATCTCTATTGATTTTTCATTACATTAGATTCATTTATTACGTTATATTTCCACTATAATTACATTAATTGCATTTTCATCAAAATGATATATTTTTAGATGGATAATGTTCAAGATAAAGTTAATGTTAGTCCGTTCTATGATTTTTATTCGTTATGGATTTTATCAATCTTATTTGGCCAAGTAAATTATTAATAGTGTTACGATATGGTTCGTAACGGTCGATTTTGTTAGCGTGATGGTGAAAATTAACTGGTACTTGGTTCTTGGAGATTTGATTTTATTTTCCTCGGTTTGTTGCTGATACAAGAGTGACGATAGCCGTTGTTTCGACCTCCGAAGAAGACACCGAGGGTTAGAAAGGGGTGGGTCTGGTTGTAGCGTGGGTGGGGGAAAAGGGTCCTAGAGCGGCATCGGTGTTCCTCTACATCGCTGACCGCGCGCAATATCGTTTGGGCGATAATCGGTTGTTCTAATATTAATAGTAATATAATAATAATAATAATAACAATGATAATAATGTATAATGATAACGATGATAATAATAATGTATAATGATAACGATGATGATAATAATAATGTATAATGATAACGATGACAATAATAATAATAATAATAATAATAATAACTCCTGGTTATTAAAAGTACTACAAATATATAAAATAGACCAGCAACTACAACAATTTCTGAAAGAAACCATGAAAAACTGGAGAACAAGAATCCACATAACCACCAAAACATATAAAATAGCAACAGATTTAATAAAAATAAAAACAGGCATCTTCCAAGGTGATTCCCTAAGTGCACTATGGTTCTGCATGTCCCTCAACCCATTATCAAACGCACTCAACAACACGAACTATGGCTACGCCATAAAAACGGACAACACCACACACCATAAAATAAATCACCTCTTGTACATGGACGATATCAAATTATATGGATCAAATACAACACACATAACAGGAATTCTCAAAATAGTTGAAAACATAACAACAGACATTGGAATGGAATTTGGTATGAACAAATGCAAACAACTACATATAGAAAAAGGTCGCTGGATCACAGAAGATGAACCAATAACGCTTAATAACCAAATATTAGATAACTTGGAACAAAACGAGACATACAAATATCTAGGCTTTCAACAAAACACACGAATTAATCATACGCAAATAAAGTCACACCTGAAAAAACAATATACGCAAAGACTACAAACACTTTTGAAAACGAAACTAAACTCAAAAAACCTATTTAAAGCAATAAATACATACGCTATACCGATCCTCACATATTCATTCGGCATCATAAAATGGTCCAACACAGATCTTGAAAACATGAACATAACAACAAGAACACAGCTAACAAAATATAGAAATCTACATCCAAACGCAAACAAAGACAGAATCACAATAGCCCGAGATCGAGGAGGTAGAGGCCTCATAGATATCCACATACTACACGCAAAACAGATCAAGTCGCTCAGAAAATACTTCCACAGCAAACAAACACCACTACACAAAGCCATAGTAATAGCTGAAAAACATCACACGCCATTGAACCTAGCAAAACAGACACAAGACAATGACGAATACGATGAAACACAAATCTACCAACAAAAAATAGACACATGGAAATCCAAAGAAATACACAGTAAACACTGGTACAATGTAAATAAGGAAGAAATAAACAAAGAAAACACATATAAATGGCTGAAGAACGGACAACTCTTCCCGGAAACAGAAGGATTCATGATGGCCATCCAAGATCAAGTAATAGCAACTAAAAACTACAGAAAATATATAATAAAAGATAATGCAATAGAAAATGATACCTGTAGAAAATGCCACCAAACAAAAGAAACAATAGATCATATAATCAGTGGATGCAAACTCATGGCCGGACAAGAATACGTGGACAGACATAATATAGCAGCAAAAATAATACATCAGACAATAAAACAAGCATATGAAATTAGTACAAACAACATACCATACTACAATTACACACCAGAACCGATAATAGAAAACGAAAACTACATGATATATTGGGACCGCACTATACACACCGATAAAACAGTAATCCATAATAGACCAGATATAACAGTGCAGGACAAGAAAGAAAAAACTACCTACCTCATAGACATATCGATCCCCAGTGATACAAACATAATAAACAAATACAAAGAAAAAATAGAAAAATATGAAGATCTTAAAATTGAAATACAGAGAATTGGAAACAAAAGAAAGTTATAGTACTGCCGTTCATTATATCAGCCACAGGAATCACACCACATTCATTCACAAAAAACTTAGCCAAATTAAAGTTAAAGGAAAAAACACACATGCACATTCAAAAAGCAATAATATTAAAAACATGCCAAATAGTTCGGTCCTTCCCACAACAAGAAACATAAAAAAAAAACACCCAATAGTTTGAAAGAACGGTTAGACTTGGCTCTAAGCCCGTCAACCGAATCTAAACCCAGATGTAATACTGGAGGAAAAAAGGATGATAATAATAATAATAATAATAATAATAATAATAATAACAATAATAATAGTAGTATACGATAATTTCATGGCGCTATGAGTATAATGGTAAGGAGGGAATATGTAATGGCAGGAGTGTAGTGAAGACGTAACAAATAGATTGCGGATTTTATGGGAAAATTGAGTGAATGTATTTTGAAATAGTCGAGGGATTAAAAGAATTTTAAGTAATGTTAATGTATTACTTTAAACTTGTTATTTAGTTTCTATATCATTTAATTGGTGGAGATAATTTTTATTTTGAATAAAAATCGCAGTCTAATTATTAATGTTTATTCCTACCGAAAAGAAACTCGAGTCATAAAATTGTCACGGTGCTAAGTAAAAGCCATAAAACCAGCAGGCTCTACTTAAATTTCACGAGGACTGCAAAAGTGCCTAATTATTTCGCGAATTATTCAGAAGCACAGTTTCAGCGCATTTCCATAATTCTGGAAATTTGCTTTCTGTGACCAAAGCTATTTTAGAATTGTTTGAAGGTTATGGTACAGTATGTTGTCGAATTCATCTCGACACCAGCTACGATATTATCGAGTCCAAATTATGCAGTAATGTTAATAATCGTTAACTATAATCTGAATAGAATTCTAATTTTCAGCATTTTCTATGAAAAATATTTGTTTTGCAATTTTTCATATTCCACTTTACAGAGAAATAGATACTGACTGACTTCTGTTGGAAACAAATTTGTTTGCCATTCATATCTAGTTTTAATCCCTTGTCCTATAGCATGCAGATAAGTTACTGAGATCTACAAAATACATTGTTCAAGTACTTGTTCAAAAAAGAAGATAAAAGATATAACTGTAGTATTCTGTAATTAAAGACCACTTAGAAATTTTTTCCTTTCGTTAGTAATTTTAATAAAGTCGAATGACACTACAAAATTAAAATTTTATTAATTTTCTTCCTTTTCGACTTGAAAACAAAATGATGCGCAGATCTTTGTTATCACGAGTCATTCGTTACGTGTTGAAGTAATATCTACGCGTTCTTGTTCACAATTATAAGAAAAGTATGTAATATTACATACGTAATATAAATAACTTTTTGTTTATGAAAAGCATGGATAGAAGACTCATGTAACACGTTCTCCCATTCGAAATATTGTCGCTTAAAGTTTCGATCACATGCGTCGCGTTAATAGTGTTTCAAATTGCATAAGCTTTTCGAATCTATAGAATTTATTTTCAAATAACAGGACGTTTTTTCTTACGGATATTACATTTTCGGTAGCTGAATTTTGGCCATGGAACGCGTCTTGGTCAGACCACTGTTCAGCGGTTGGCTACCATATCGGTACACTCGCTGCATTCTTCGTCGTCTTCCAATAAACTTGACAGCGATCGGCGCGCGCGTTAGGTAATCGATGTCGACGGTTGCCATGAATTAGAAAGGAAAGGGCGCCGGTTTATCGCGAGGCAGCAGGGACCACGGCACCAGGGATAGCGGCGGGGGAGTAGGGGACGCGTTGTACTCTTTCGGGCACATCGTAAAAGGCACGCGGGACAGCGATACGTCGAATTAATTCCGTTGCGAAACGACGACAAGCAATTATTTTTCCAGCAATTACTCGAGCCGGCGCGGCGCGTACGTGTGCCAGCAAGTTTGCGGCACAATGCCGCAACCCGGCGAACAATTGAATTTAATTAGCGTAATGGAGAGCGATCAGAATGCTAATTACTTGACCGGAACGAGGGCTTCGAGGTGTCCGCGGCGATTTCTCGGTGCCTTTCTTCCTTTTCATTTCTCTGCTGAAAGATCGCCTCCTTTTCGCCGTGCCGAGCCACGAATTTAACCAAAATTCATCGCCACCTGAATTTAATGCTTCGCATACCTGTTCCGGGAAAATCGCTCGATGATTTAATGCTGCCCGAAGCGAAATAGTTTATGGGTTTTGAGAGCCGTTGCGGCGGGACCAGTTAACGAGGTAACAAGAATTCCTGTCTGCAACCTCGCCTCGGAGGTGTTTGTGCATTGTAATTAACTCTTCACTCGGGTTATTGCTTTATTGAGATTTTACCTGTAACAATTCTAATTTTTTACCGTAACTTTAAATAGGCATACATATTTTCTTTGCGACATATTGACGATATCAGGGCTATCAGTTTTATTTCAGAGAATACAAGCACATCATTTGATTATGCAAATAACAAGTATCAGGATAAATTGCTAACTTTTTCATCGTTTAAGTCGTTCATACATGATCTAATTCTTTGATTCAAGCAACAGAAATATCTCATATGTTCACCTGATTGTATTCTCGCCGTATAAGTAGTTTCGAGAAACCACAATTGCTGGAGAAGTAATTAATTATAATTAATGGAAGGTAATTGTAATTGTAAGGTGATTGTAGTTAATGGTGGCGCATTTTTAAAACTTTAAATGCGTTTTTCTTGAAAACAAGATTTTTCAACTGATTTTTACGACATTTCCAAAATTATTGTACATGGCGATAGTACTTCCATTTCACACGTGCCGTCAACTTGCGTAATGTCATTGTTGGTACCTGGTAAAGTAAAAAAAATCGGAAATATCAAAACTTTACATTCAATTTCATGCAACTTTATAGAGGCAAATGTTTAGCCTGTTGAATTTGGCACGACTCTTTAACCACTTCGGTACGGCGCGCATCGGCCACGAAATTTTGCCCACAGCCGGCACTCACCATTCGCATGCTACTTCGTGCATCGACAGTGAATCTGTTTTGCTCTTTTACAGATCTTTGACGAGAAAAGCTTTGAAACACTAGATATGTGTATTTCTGGACGTAAACACTGCAATTGCAGAGATAAGGTAAAAGTTCTTGGCAGTCGACTATAGTCGACGCTCGGCCGTGTGCGTTCATATCACTAAATGAGCGCTCTAAGGAGCTAGCTCAAGAAGTAAAAATTAAAATATTAAAAAATAAGTAGAAAAGTATATCGTGAAAACTATGATTTTATAAATCCAGTTGCAGTTGGAATATAATAAGAATATAAAAAGAAAAAATAGCATAAGTGAACTAAATAAACGTCACACCATATACATACATTTGTGCCAGGGAAATTATCCGTCCTCAATTCCTTAAACATTAAGTGGAAATGACAAGTTTAACTCGCAAACGTTTTCTGCAGAACAAAAGTAGAGATACTTTTTTAAGTTACAATGAAGTTAAGCGAAAGACTCTTAACATAATTGAAATTATAGCGAAAAGAATCCTCAAACTATTTATATTCCAAACGTTTAAATGTTTAAAAACTGTAATAATTTCTTCTAACAGTTATATCAAAAATGATATTATTTACACATTCTCTTGCATTCGTTTTTATCTACAATTGTGTTGTTATAGTCATAATGAATTATTATGCACAGAATTTTTTCTGAACTTTGTTTTAACTTGAAAAGGATACTTTCCAATTTTTATGTAATATTAACATTACTTTATTAACGTGTTCTATTCAAAATTAAATAGTGCCCACATTTACATATTATTAAATTGTAAGCATGCAAAGCATATCTTTGCAAATACATCATATGGCCAGGAATTACATCGACTTATAAACACTAAAGTTTCGCGCAGAAACTAAATACTGATAATAGGAACTAAATACTAAAAATAAGTTTCTATCGACTAACAAAAACCAAAATTTTATTAAGCTCATTTGAGTACCAGCCCTTGCAGGAGTAACTTACTAAAAAGCGACCAAAGAACCCTCCTCAAGTATCGAGGCTTGACCTAAACAAAGATCTCAAAGTTTAAGAAAAAATGTCCATAAACGTCTTAATTAATGAGCGACATCTAGTTAAAAGTATAAACTACTTTAAATTCCAGCACAAGGATATATGTAAGCCATGGTATATTGGACTTGCACTTTCCAGAAATCGTTATTTTTATTAACAGATGCCAAGATTATAATCATTACAATTGAAATGCTTCACTAGGAAGAGTAATTTTATAGCCAATAGTGCTTGCCAGTGGGGATAAAAGTCTAAGACCTTAACCATATTATATGGCAATGTTCAGATTACGAGAAACAAAACTTCATAAGGATAGGTACTATTTTTCTCTTTGCATTAGTGCCTTTTCATGTAATTCTAATATACAGGGACTACGAATAATTTACAATTTTCCAAAACAATGTTTCGTAAGAATACAGAAACTGACAGTAAGTAATATCGAATATATGTATATACAACAATTCTGTATTTGCTAATAAACCATCTGGTTTAAAGTATTAATCAACAAATAAATAATGCTACGCGCTGTTCTTGTAACGTCACCGCCATTTTTGTACTTCACAGGTATGTACCTGTCCGAACCGTTCTTGTCATAAACGCACAAAAATCTGCGATCCAGTAATAGAATAATCCGGAATCTCGGTGAATACAATTATCGACGGTTAAGGTAACTTTGGATACCGTCGAACGAAATCGACCAATCCGCGGTCGGTTTCGGAAACACGGTTCTCCCGGCGTCGCTAAAAACATGAATTATTCTTCCGTCGTGCAGGGAATTATGCAATGATGTTGTTTACCGCGACAACGGTTACCGGTGCAACCGTTCGTTCCTGGAGCTGCTTGATTGCCCCGGGGCTGCTTCCCATGTCACGTGCACTTACACAACCGCTCGAACATGCATCCATGCTTGCACGTACACGCGGGCAGATTTTGCACGTGCCCACCTACGTGCATCCTATTAATACTGGCACAGTTAATGCAACGAATCCGAATGCGCTCGCATGTGTGCCGCATACGATACTAATTGACCAGGTGATGATAGCAATAGTAACAATCGCGCCGCTTCGTTACGCCTGATTACATAGCAATTGTCGCGGGACATACAAATTCAACATCTAAAATTTTATAGGTTTTAGAAAAGTGCGAACCATTGTTGACGCGAACGCAATGAAAAATTATCAACTGAATTATCAACAAAAACTTTTTGAAAATTAATTTTCTAATTGTACTATCCACAATGTTTGCTTTTACTTTCTTTTTTAGTGTAGAATAGGAAGAAATTGTAAATAACTTTTAAATTAGTGAAAACAATAACTCATACACTGTGTACATAGTATAATACATTAAATTCTGAAAACTGTTTTCTGTAAGAATAGATCAATTGAATTCTATTGTTTCGTAGACATTCGAGGTATCCGTAAGTAAGGTGAGTTAATGTGTTCTTTAGACGTGATTTATTAATATATAACCAAAGTTCTAATTACATTTACTGACATTTAATTTCCTTATTTATTTATTATTGGGTAATATAGAAGTTTGCAACAATGGAAACGTAACTTGGGATATCTGGCGGGGCATCGGTGAATCGAACGAAAAATGTATACAGTTTCGCGTGCTTGTCTACTAACTGTTAAATAAAATGAAATTTTATAAATGAAAAAACGACGCTACTAAGAAACACTACGGAACGAAGAATATTTCCATCGTCCGCAGACATACCGAGCTTCGTCCGTTGGAAAATTGCCTTTCCTGCTCATTCTATTTAATTAGAAATGACACCCGGCGACATTTGTTCCCGAATGAAGAACCTGCTGGTGGAAACCAGTCGGCGAGCAAAAACACTTTAGCCGCATCGAACGGCGCGGCAAACTGCAGATTCAACACAATTAAATTACAATATTGCGCACTTCTGTACCGAGATTATTGATGCTTTTAGCGTTCGAAATGATCAGGCCGTCGGACTTGATTTCCATTGGTGGCGCGACACTTACAATACCTTTTGATCGTTTTATTGGCCGGGGACGGCCGATGCGTTCGGCTCGATAGCAGTGTCTTCGCATTCAAGAATGCGGATCGTAAGCGAACACGACAGATTTACTTTCTGCAGCGAACTTCGAGTCATGCGGCTCTCCGAGCGGGGAGGAAGGTATGCGATCTACGATCGACGACGGCGTAGCACGACGCCGGTTATTACCAGTCCATCGAATCGGGATTCAGTAATCTCCGCAATGTTGCTCGATTATCGTCGTTTCTACGCCCGTACCGAGTATCGTTTTCCCACGGCCGTGTATAAATACATACGGGGTGGCGACAAGCCTTTCGTAAGGACGCACTTCTTGCAGACTCGGCCTCGTTCGCGCAATAATTCCGGATCGAGCACACGCTGCCCGTGCTGCTCGAGCTGCTTTAAGCCCTGTGCGTACTTTGCAAAATACGCTCTTGCCACTAATCGCATAATTGGATAATAAATATGTTTTTCACGAGCCGCGGAAAGCTGCGTCTGCAACAAACGGAATAAAGGATGTCACGATTTTGAAAAATTCATGTTTACACGCTAAAGTAGAAGTCTCGAGCAAATTGTTTAAGAAAGAACGATTTTCGACGATATTTTTTGACAACGTCGAGACATAAATAATCTCCGACACAACTAGGTAAAATCTATTCGTATCTATCCACTATGGAGTTATTGGGATACACGAGATTTCGCTTTCACTAAATAGACAAGGGTTCAAAATAAATAAAATAAAATAAGAACAGAGAGAATAAACAAAAGGAAAGAAAATAAATGCCTGTTAATGAAGCGGAAGTTATTTGTGATAAGACTTAATAAAAATTGTTCGCATAGCTGCAAGAAATAAACAGTAACTAGAATGTTCTATTTTCTTTTAACAATTTTAATAGATTTAGATTGACATAGTGACGTTCTTGAAGATCTTTAATCTACTTTAATTTTAATTTTTGTAGGTTTTCTTTCCATAGTTCAGGATTTCTTCTCGGGCAATTTGACCTTCTTCGTAAAACTCGGAAAACGATCTCTTTATAATATTTAATAAACGTAAATTTGTAACTGTCAACCAACTTTGAATTCATTTGTTTAGCCAGCTATTTAATTATAATAAACGACATCATGAAAATTAGAATTTCTGAGACAACGAATTCTTTGAGAGAAATTCAACCAAATCTGTTCTTCAACCAAATCCGATTCTTATTTCTACTTATTCTTCTTTTCAGTTTATTTTGAACGGAAAACGTTTCCGTTTCCTCAACAACCACTTCTATTTTCCTTAAAGACTACGTTTTGACGCCAATTAATTGTATGTCTGAGTCCCCGATAACATTATTCATAACAAAAGTAACAGTAAAACTTCACACGTTAACATTTATTTACAATGATCGATCAGTCGATCGATCCGTCACAATCATCAGAACGATTAGTCGATTGTTTCGACACACGTATGAAATAAGTAGGTATTATTTTAGGTGTTATTTCACAAAAAGAGTGCCAAAATTTTCAAATGTAATTTATGCTTAGAATTAGATAAACCTGTTCAGTTAGATGCACCATATGGAAGCACTTCCCTACGCTTATAATATTCCCGAATTTGTCAACAGGAAGTACTCGTGCCGAGAATAATATCGAGGGTATTGAAAAAAGTCGACCCTTTCTTTCTGGATGTACGTGAGCCTTGAATAGTCCTTTGACAGTTACAGTTCCTTGAAACGTTATCCCTCCGTCAGATTCGAGGTTGCGTTCGCAATCGTTTGCTCTAGTATTCATAGAGATTTAAGCTAGGTAGCCGGTGCACGTGCACGTCCTTCGTGCGCCGCTTGGCGCCGGCCTGAACGACCATAATTGCCGTATTATGCGAGTTCTGCGGGAACGTTCTCAAGACGTGTCGACGTCCAACGATTTTTCGAATTCTTTTCCGCCGCGCCGCGATTAATGTCGTCATTCCTGGCCGAAGCCTACCGCTTTTAATGTAAATCCTGGACCTGATTTTTATGGCGACCGTGGGCGTGCATTCGTCGCATTCCCTTTGAACTGCCTACCAGCAACTTTCCGTCTTAGTTTTCGAAGATATTAGGCAACTCTAATGCAACCTGCTTCATTAATAGACTGCGGATCTTTATGCAAAATAAAAATCGTCTAACTTAATTGCGAGAAACAGAAATGAAATAAAAATGTATCTCTTCTTTTCATAATTTTATTAGTACTGAATACAGTAAATTCTCTCCAATTTTCCCGCGGCTTGTAAACAAAAGTGGACAATTTGGGAAGAGGGGATAGAACAACACTGAAGATGAGACACAAGGCTCGAATAATCGTATCTCTCCTCGCCAAGTCGTCCATTTTTCTTTATAAGCTGAGGGACAATTCGAAAGAATTTACCGTAGCAATATTTTTGATACTTTTAATAGTAATAAATTAAAAAGAAGACGGCAATGTTTGTAGATATTTCTAATGTGCTGATATTTTCGTAATTTTCATAGTCATCTTTGCCATAGTTGCGTATAATTCACAGTTTATTCATTGAAACTATCTGATTGAAACTTTTAGACAGTTTTCAGTTTACAATAAAACAACTATGCAATTCACTGTCTTCTTTTCTCGTCTTTTTTTTCTAAAACGACTGCTCTTAGTATATGCTGTTAATAGGTGACCATTGTTTTATCTTTAATTTTATTGATAATGTTTTAAAGATTTGAAAATTGTCGTTCGAATGAGCTGGAAAATAGTATTTTACAATTTAATAGATTGCTCTTTTCGTATTAGATGTACTTTTTAGTCATTTGTGTCTTATCGATAATGAAACACTTTCGATCACAACTGGAATCATCTTAAATAAATACTACTAAGTGATATAAAATGTAAAATATTGGATACACTTTTCAACACGTTAATTTTTTCATTATTGAAGCGTTGTGTTTGACACTCAGATTATTCTTAATTCATTAATAGATATTTATCCTATAACCTATATATTTATCATAAAACCATGTCTTTCATTTTGCTATTAGTTCATTAAGGATTCAAAATTTCTCTGTGAAGAGTACTGAAAAATATCGTGTTTACACTTTGGTAAATTTACTTTTTCAAAGTATAAATGTTTTAATAAATATACATTCATATTTTACGAATTACCTAATCATGTTCAGAACCGGGATGGGCCTAAGTGTCACTGTGCAGATATAATGGAACCTAAATTATTGAACACACAGTTTGCACAAAACTGTGAAAATCTTAAGTGGCACTATGCAATAGTGGAACTATTACTTACTTATAATTAGTTAATACAATTTAATATAATATAGGAAGCAGGCAACGAAATTGTTGCCCGTTTTTTCCTAGTGAAAGTTGCTGATGCTGATATACCATTATCACGTTAGATTTCAGATACGCTTACGAAATGTCAACTAGTTTTCAAGCAACTCCGATTCAGGTTTAATTATCACCTGAAAAGTTGTTCAACTCGATCAGGTAGGTAGCTGCATAGAAAGCAACATTTCGACATTTTTCATCGAGACCTTGTGCTGAACTTTGATGTCATTAGGTTCGCTACCGTAGTCCGACCACTTTTCGTATCGGCAGATTTATGTTTTCCCGAATACATCGATTCGAAATTAGCATATGCATTACAATATTGTCGCTAGGTATTAATCATAACTTCGCTTCAAATCGTGATATACATGTATACATACCTACTACAAGTTTAGGTGCACCGATTTTTTATAAAACATAAACGACAAATTTCGAATACATTTCTAACGTGATTTTTATTTAGTTTCTTGATAAACGATGTTGAACTATTTATTGTTTCGAGTGACCATTTTACGTTATCGTAATAATAATTTCATTAATATATTTATAAGATTCATTTGAACAAAAGAGTAGTAGGTATAAAAAAAGATTTTGTACAGCCGTTGCACGAATGTAATGTTGGTAAAAAAATATATGTGTTATGGTACAATTAAAAAAGTACGAAGAAGGGTAAGGATTAGTGAAGTATAATAATAAATATATATAATAGATGAAATAAATGTATATTACGAATAAATAAAATATTATCCACCAAAAAAGTTGTACTATTGCTAAAATAAGAATACAAAACGAAGTTTAATAAAAAATGTGAGAGAAGTTAGATTGTAGAACAGTATTAATAACAATAACAAAGTGTCTAAAAAATGAGTATGACCTGCGAAGATAATTAAGAGACAGGAATTTAATCTTTAACTACTTCATCACTGTAATATTAGACAGTTGCATACAAAAATAAATTTAGAATTTAAAAATTCTCGCCCACAAAAAGTTAAAACAGTACTATCACTTCTAAAACAATATTTTCGAGAATATTTCCACAGAATAGAAAGTTAAAACTATTTGTTTATCGTCTGAAATAAAGGGTGCGCCATTTGTGCGGTAAAGTGTTGCCAACCAAAAAAAAAAATACAGAATGTCTTGGAGGCCATTTACCCGATATGCTATTCCATACATAACCCTATACTGTATACTATATAAATCAATAAAAAATTTACAATTTTTAATTATAAATCTGTGTTTTCTATCAAAATTACTTCTTGTGTGAATTTTGGGACACCCTTTAAAAACCCGACACCTTTCACTATGCCAAGCGTCACACGGGAAGAACATCGCACAATGATAATAACAATTTTCACAAATTCTTTCCGTGACTTGCAATTGCCTGTTTTGCGAGCACGATCGAAGCTGATACTTGAGGGTAGATGCCGGAAACGTATTCGTAGATTTGAATGTCCAACTGCAAAAAGCGATATGCCTACGTACGAGTATGGTGTCGCGTCCTTGCGTTTCCTCTCGACTCACGAGTAAAGGAACACCACTCCTCTATCCTTCACTCCCAGATTACGTTCACTCTCTTTCCACGCCGCATATCGCTGAGATCACTGACTCGGTTTTCTACAAGCTCCCGTTTCATTACAAATGCTGTTATTACATATGCACCGAGAAAAACGTGTCAGTGCAATTTCATTACGTCTATTTATTGATGAATGATGCATTTCGAAATGGCAATCTTCCTTGCCTGCCTACATTAGAAAGTAATGCGTGCATTTGCCCAGGCAATGCCACGTACATTCCATTTCGCTCGTACACGTTGTCCAGTTTAAGCAACAACAATTGAAGTAAAGAAATTCTTGCTTAAAATAATACCGCAATTTTTCTAGCTTTCAACGAATTGGCTATTGCAATCTTTTTGAAAAGTGTGTTTACTATAATCATACTGTGTATGTTCAGTTTCTTCATATTTTTTTTTAAATACGACACTTTTATAAAATATAAATATTATATAATAATATGTTAGTAAAGAATATTAAAGAAATTGCAATTCACCGATTTCAATAAATTTCTAGCAAGTACAAAGTAATATGAATTACTCTTGCTACACTTCGTTCAAACATCTGTAACTTCGTTACTGCTACAAATCGAAATAAATCCTTCCGCGAACACATTTCTGAGCTGACATGTTTGACGAAACTACAACAAAGTATTTAAAGTTGTCGACCAGAAACGCTTTCGAGATCTTTTAGATTCTAGACTACCGCAGACTGGAAAGGTCGTTGTTGCGAAATCGTATCCGGAAACAAAGGGACAGAAAGAGATATCGCGAGGATCAATCGAGTTCGTTGTGATCCAGGTGTCCACGGGAGTCGGTGAAACGCCCGGCGACACAAGGATCGATGGTAAATCGTTGAGAAAGCGTACGGTTGAGATCCACCGTGCGGATAAGATCGCAACGCGGAACGCAGCCGAGCTTCCAGAATCGCAAAGTCCTGCGGCCGGAGCCTTAACGGTTTTCACACGATTTATAAACTATCTGCATCGCGATCTTTATGGGACGAGGACTCGTAAGGACACGTCGGCGATCGTAACAGGTGACGGAAATTTATAAGAGATCGCGAACGGCGATCAGACCAGGGAAAACTGGAGCCGAGCGATAGTCGTGTGTATCAGCGTCGTCGTGCTCGCCTTTAATATGTTAATTAATAGTATAAATTGCTCGACAGCCTGCCGGCTACCCGTTAGAACAACGCTCCATGCTCCTTTCAGCGAACCGGCGAACTTGCTTTCCGTTCACCTGCGAAAGTGTTTCCTTCAGAGTTGCGCATTATTAGAATAACTTTTTATCTAGATAATTATTCGAACGAATAAATGATTCAATAATTTTATTCGCGAATAAGATACTGTTACTATACATATGTATACTATACGGAGCGATCCACGCTACTCGCATATTTCTTGCAACTTTCAAAATATACGTTAGGCAACAAGTTTTTCAATACAAAAATTGCGTCCTTTAAAGTATAGTGTGTTTTATAAACATTTATTATTTGTAGGTTAGATTTTCCTTTCTTAAATAGGGTCAGAATATGCGTAAATATTGAATTCTGAGTAAAAAGTATTGACCTTTGTTACACACATTCGAGGTCATAATTTCGTTATTAATGTGTAATAATATATAAGGAATAAATAAAAAATGGATAGGCAGAGTAATAAAAAGAGTAGAAATTGCATCGTTTTTTTTTTTTTAAATGGAAATGCATATTTTTAATTGCACAGATCAATTCTTCAGTTCATTGTACGTAAATAATTATTGGAGTATCATGGCAAAGGAATTATAAAGCCAAATATTATTCGCGTAGAATATTGCTTTGATGAACTGCTATTGTCCAATATTGCATAACCATGTAGTTTAGCACAGTTCTCGAAGTTCGCATGGGTCCGAATAACGCCGCGCACAGGAATCTTAATCATAGCAGAGAAAATAATCTGCATAACATTATTCAGTCCTGCGTGTCCATCAAACACGTTTTCAGAACTTGAGCAGGAAATAAAAAGTCAGGTATCCTCCTTTTTGATGGGTTGTCTTCTATGAATGTGCCGCACGAGAAAAAAATCATCAGATATTCTGGTTTATTATGAATTCACCGGGTAACTCAGAACAAGGATAAGTCACATGCAGCAACCTTTCTACCGCGCGCAATTTACGGTAATATGCAAATCGCTGCCCGGCTCGAGTAATTAAAGTGTCGTCTTTAATCATGTGAATGTGTGCACAGTGCGCCTCGTCAAAAGTGCCGGATTAAGAAATAAATTAAAACTATTCCCGTTATTCAGAAACGGAGGATAAATATCCGAGTTCATGTTCCGTGGAGGCTCCATCTTCCGTTCATAACGAGTACGTTCTTTTCCTTGGTGTACAGTGAATTGGGTGACGCCTTATGTTTACACGTTTTGCAACCACTATTTTTAAGCAAATGTGCCGCCTGTTCGTGAGCAAAACACGTAATTTTGAAGGTGGTTACGGCGCAGTCGATTGAACACGCCTACGATCTGGAGTAGATTGAACTATTGTATACAGGGTGAGCATAAAACCTTGGTCAGGAATACGGATATTTCCTCTCTTGAATAAATTAGAGATTGTCGCTAAGAAAATAGTGCATAAAAAATTATCAAACTTATCTGATATATTTAGTATTCGAATTTTCTTCAAAACTGAATTGGTTTCATTTGAATGAGTCTAATGTAGATTTCATTAATTTAAAGATTTTGTTACTTGGAAATCAACTGTCATTTCGATTTATTACATCTTGACCATGACAATTTATTGTAAATAATTATATTATGAAGTGATTACATGTTGACGATTACAATTTATTGTTGATGCTCCTATTACGAAATTATTATACATTAACAATTATAATTCATCGTATATACTCGTACAGTTAATTGTAAATAATTGTACTACATCATAGCATCAGACGTTGATAGTACATTATATGTTTAAAATTTATTTTATGTTATTATTGATTGTGCTCACAATATTTATGATTTTGAGATATAAGTTACTATAGGCATTATTACAAATGTTTTAATGATTTATTGGAGTTCTATTTTCGAACGAATAATTATTTACAAAGCGAACCGACACAAAGTAGGATTCTTTCGTACGTACACCCAGTACACATACACGACCCAGGCCACGTTATCGTCCATAATCGTTGCTGTTATTGTCGTCGGCATCGTACCGCCGACCAAATTGGCCATTCTCGAAACAATTGCCAGGCTATCATGCTGAAATTTATTGCACTCACGTGTTCGACATTCGTCGCGATTTCGTGGAACAATACGATGGGCTGTCTGTTAGGGTTCCCCGGGACATAATATCGGTGTTTATTCGTTAATTCCGCCGCTGTTTCCATCGTGGGTGTGCCTTATTCCTTCCGTAATTGGCTCATGCCAAATTGAACACCGCGGGGAGTTATGTTACGCATTTTTCGTGGGTCGGCTCGTGAAAGTTGACTGTAAATCCAAATACGATTATCATACAGACTGCTTTCTTCGCTCGCCGCCGAGAGAAATGTTCTGAAATGAGAATCGGAAATTTCGGAGAACTCGAATTTCGGTTTCACTCTGTTTAAATTTAATGACTTCAATTTCATTCGGAGAACAAGAAAGGATTTTAACGACATTGTTTTTTTATGTTTCTAGACAATAAAATAAGCGGACACGTGTTCACGTCCGAAAACAAGAAACGTGAAAGAGTAAATTGTGGATAATACTCTAAAATTATTTTATATTTATATTGAAAGTAATTTTAGTGTGACATTATTATAAATACAGTTGTATATTGAAATATGAAAACACATTCAAAAATCAGTTAATCGTGTCTGTAATTATACAATTTCGCAAATTCCTTTATTTCTTTAACAATCTCATATATTTATATAAACGAATATTTGGTTACGGATCGGTTATGTTACATATTTTGTGCACGTTGTTTAATATCGCAACTGTTCGTAAATACATTATGTCACTTCTGTTAAAACCCTATCTAAATTATAGAAAAATAAATAAAGCTTAATTGTTGAATTTTGTATCATTTATTATATTGTATTACAATTATTCCTTAGTAAACTACAATTTTTATGCGTTTAGATAAAAGCTGGATGAACGAAACACAGAACAGATACGAGACAAAAATATTGATAAATATTGTTGCATTACATGATTTACAGTCTATCCACTACAATTCAACAATTGCCATTTTTTATATACATTATGAAAATAATTAAGAATATAAGTTTAATGATCTTGCAGTTAATGCTAAAGTAAATAAACTCATGTTAACAATATTAAACTAATGTAAACGAATATTCGCTCGCAGAACATTCTGTTGTTGAACAAGGTATTTAAACATTTTCACATAGTACACAGATCACTTTGAACTGTTTCTATTTTTTCCTGGTTTTGTGACTATTTGAAAGCAACCAAATATGCCCAGTGAAATTACATAGTAACGTGAAACACTTAAACTAAGACAATAATATTGAAACCAGAAATTTCATAGCCAGACAGTACCCATAGACAGTACCCAGTCGAGTATTCTCAAACGTTTCATACGTTTTCATCGTTTTTCAGTTCGTCTTTTCACTTCCGTCGTAAATGCATAGAATCCGCGATCCACTAATAACATTGTATAGTACTTTAACACCGTACGCAGTGCATAAACTACATATTTCTATTTTCTTGTTCCAGGTGAGTCAAGGAAAGCGAGAGAAGGCAATTCGCGATTGGAATGGAGGATCGCGCGTGATTACGTGTGCGAAATATGCATATTTCCGGATAAATTAATAATACGGCGAGCACGAAAATCTGGCTAGCTGTTGCGTCAGGTATGTACATACATGCATGTAGTTAACAAAATTATCGTTCGGCCTGTGGAGGAACTTCACGGAAGGCTGTTTCACAAGCGATCGATGCGTGAGCGGACGCGTACACGGAGAAAAATGTCTCTTCTTTCACCGTGGTATTTCGCAAAAGAGAAAGACGTCGTTCAGGCGCGTGAACTTTTGAAGAGAGACGAAAAGAAAAATCACGCACAAGCGAAATGTCGCGGCCAGCGAGGAGAGAAAGACCGTGAAGTGAACGTTTGCCCGGCTCTCTTGCGAAACGAAGACGGAGAAAGAAAGAAACACCGAGGGATCACGGATTGGGTGTGATCGAGAAAAGTATCCCCTCGGAGCAGAAATTCCTTTTACGATCGTGCGGTTTCGTGTCGACACACGGAGAATACAATCGATGATTACGATCAGCAATGATGGCTCGAGCGTTGCCGTTGCCGTTGCCGTTGCCGTTGCCGTTGCCGGCCGACGATTTTGTCGCGGCTCGCCGGAAGACAATCGTGAAAACTGTGTGCTGACCCGTCATTCCAGCACACCGAATCGTTAATTCGCTTTAATGGCGCAATTATTGCGATTAGAGTGCTAGAACCCGATACTTTTAACACTGCGATGTTGATAATTTTCAAGGTGTAACTACTATTTGACCAGGATTTAGGAATGCAGTTTTATTGCGATTTTTTTTATTTCACATCACCTACAGCGGTTCATAAATAGCATTCGAACACCTTCTAACACTCGAACGACGGACCCCTTTGGCAAAAATGTAATTGACAGTGAGTATATGTACATACTTAGGATCAGTCGTAAATAGATTGCGAATGTTTATGTAAAATAAAAATTGTCTGCCTTAATTGCCAAACATAGGAGCTAACCATAATATTTCTTTCTTCTCTGGTCATTTTAATAAATTGATATCATTACATCAACAATCTTAACTTCTATTAAACTTTTCACTACTTTAAATTACACCTATTCGTCTCTGCCATAAATGCATAAAATCCATAGTCCAGTTATGAGTTTATATGTCAAATTTGCCAACATACTTTTAACATGATCCTTTTGGATACGCTAAATTGTATATGAACCTCAATGAAATATGTGAAAATTTAAACTAATTACGGAAATTAAATAGCCAAATAGCAATATTTATATTTTGCGTGTAGAAATTGTTCCCAACTCCGTTGCAATAAGATTTTAAAAATTGAATAGAAAGAAGTAGGATTTTAAAAATTGAATTGAATGGAATCAGATTATAAAAATTGAAATGAATAATTTGAATCTTTTGGAGAAGTTAGAATTAGTTTATTCGACAGTAAAATCTTCTGCTCAAAAACTAGAATTAGTTTATTCGACAGTAAAATCTTCTGCTCAAAAACTAGAATTACTTGTACTGACACAAAGCATAAAAATGTGACATTTCTTTTTAAATTTTGATTTAAGTATTTTATCACTATGGTTTATGTAAATTCAAGCTATAGGCATGTAAAGATGTAAAACTATAAAGACTGCGACTTTTGCAATCTTTAATTGTTCGTAGCACATAACAACGACAATTGATTTTGATGAAATTTTGAGCACGCAAAACAGGCATGGAATCCTAGAGAACAAAATATGATGGGGTTAGTTATTGCGAGCTGACCTTTGCTGTGCCTTTGATTTGTTTCCAGACATAATTAACTTTATATTTTTCGAATAACTCATATGAAATTTTTACATTCTTTTACCTTCTTAACCTCCGAATAAGAAATTTTAATGTGTCTTATTCGCTAAACACAAAGCGAATTATATTCGAAAACAAACCAAAGGCAGCGCAATTGATCACCCCACAGTAACCAGATCAACTACCATATTGTTTAAATTGTCGTTATAAGCTCACATAAAATAATTCGGCATCGTAATTGTTAATTATATATAGTATGCTAGTTCCTGTAGCAGCTCATAAAAATTTCAAATCATTTAGTTCAATATTAAAATGATTATTCCATTTTGAAAAACCACTGAGTCACTGTGTACCTTTTTCTTCAGAATAACAAACGTAATTATAGCTCGTAATAAGATCAATATTACATTTGAATTGCCATTAGCAGATTTTTATACAAAATAGAATTTTGTTACATACGTATGAAACAAAGAAGATTAGCAATAAGAATGGATTTTCTCTTAACCTTTGGTCGGGCAATCGTTTCACAGAAATACAGAGAATCAATACTAGGTCACAAGTACAATCTACACTATACTATGTACTCTTATTTAATGTATATATACTTCAAGGAATCTCCCTATAAAAATTTCTAAAACTTGGATCTTTATGCAAATTCTCACCTTCACAGGTTATTTTACAAAAATTATAATTACGGTAAAGTTTACTTCGTCAATTAAAAGATCACTTTTAAAGAATTATTAAACTTTGCTAATTTACACTGCTTTTGCATTTCAAAAATCTGCACATGTCACAAGTGAGTAAAGATCCGCAGTGTCAAGATTGCATATTATTACGGTTCGTAAAACGAAACTAAAATAATTATACTTAATTAAGTCGACCCAGCTAGAAGGTTAATAATGATAAAAAGTGCGCTTTAAGATGATATTTTTCTTAAATTCTTTTAATTTTCTCACTGCTTCATTTTTCGTTTTCACATTTTTACATTAAAAAAATCGTCGTCTGCAAATCTCTGTATACATTTGTATCATGCATACAGTGTTTAAAATTCACAAAAGATAAACCTTGGTAAAATATGTTATTAATTTCTATCGCTCGTAGCTGCTGAAATCAAAATGATGTCTTTCTTAGCCATCGCTTCTTGAAATACACACAACAACATATACTTAATAATACAATGTACAGCACAGTAATATGCATAATTAGATTGCATTTTGACCAGTTTAAAATTGCACTAGTTTAAAACCAAGTAGTCTAGCCATTAAAAGAGAATGTGAAACGTTTCGTAGAAACTGGTTTAACCCTGCTGTTCTCCTTAACTATCGCATGCATAGTTGTTTCGCGTTACAGGAACTTGACATATAAAAATGTGAAACCTTAGACACACGAAACGTCTATATCATTACCTTTGATTACTTGAGAGAACCTGCTTTCATTTACGTGATACGATTAATAGTAATTTAGAAATTACAAATTATCTAAATAATTACGGTATAAATTATATTCATTCTGTCATCTAAATAAACTTCAAATCATTTAGTTCAGTCTTAAATAAGTTAAACCGTTTTACAGGATGTCTGTACAATGATAAGAAAGTCGCGTGAAGTGTGTCACACCTTGACGATTGACCTTTAACCCTTTGCGGCCGCATGTCTGCTCTCAACCATCAAAGCTATATTTATTTATGCTCATTTTTATAGAAAATTCAAACATATTATTTTGTCACGTATATTTATAAGTTAAAAAAGAATCAACGAAATTGCTTATCCTACTTAATCTTGCACGTTATGTATTATTGTTCACAATAATGAAACAAATTCAAACAAATACAAACAAATTCTATTTTCAGCGAAAAAAAGCTGCAAGAACACGAATGAAATTAACTCTGCAATCGTCGAAGTGAGAAACCGAAACAAGTTTGAAAATAATCAATGTAAGTCGATCTAAAATTATCAAGGCGATTCCGTTGAATAGTATGCGTGCGTACTCGGCCGACTATTGTGTCTCAAGGTCAGTTGACAATCAAGGTTCCAGTGCGCTATCGTTCGCATTATCTCAAGACTTCTATTCATGTTCATTTTGCGTTTCGTTTATCAAATGATTGTGCCGTCGTACGGTTTCGGCAATAAGAAAGGCTGGAAACGCATCTCGATCGAAATTTCATTTCGCACAAAGGACGACGGCTGCGTACGCGAGACGGAGACGGAGACGGAGACGGCAACAGCGACGGCAGATAGGCGATCGATCGATCCGATGTTATCTAGTCGAGGACACGTGTATGCAGTTTTATTCGCGGCCGGCTGCACGCGCATGCAACTTACTCCATATGGCAGACAGGGCCGAGTCACAAAGGCATTCCTATCGGCGTATTGTGATCTCGACGATTTCTCCGGATCCACCGGTGAGGATCCGCGCTTCGTGACCATTCCACGACTGTCCTTGAACTCGTCCTCAACAAGGACTGAACCGCTGAACCTGCTTTCCTTCATGTCCTCGCCTCCTGCACTTCCACCTCTTGTTTTCCCTACGCCTCCTTCGCGTCTTATCTTTATGCTCGTTTGCATTTAAATAGGTGCACGGGGGCCACACGGGGCTCCTTCCTAACAGCAGGTAACAAATAATCGCGTGTCTCGATTATCTCGAAAATAGAGCAACGCGGCACGTTTCCGATATTTATTTCGAGAGGACAGCTCGCCGTAACACGTTGCAAATTAGGTGATTGCACGAAAGACTTCCTTTCAACCTTAGCCGCCCTCGTCGAGTACATTTTTTATTTTAGAGAATTGGCTTATCATTTCGTGTACAATTTATTCTGAATTATTCAGATTGTGAATAAATAGACTGCGAATAAAATGCACGTCGTGATGAAATGTCGAAAGAACTTAAATATGTGGTATTATTTTTAACTTATCAATTCCGTTTACCGCTTAGAGTAAGCATTTGGACACTTTAAAAAATACCTCAACTTGTTTAATCCCTTGAACGGAAATGATGAGTCCAACTCGTCATAAACTTTCCTGAACAAATTGACAATGACGAGCTGGACTCGCCAGAAATTATTGAGGTTCGATGCTTTTTATGAAAGCAGTATCTGTAAGTCATATCGAGTCTATTGCTTTGATATACTTGTGTGCATGCTTCTAGTTACCGTCAGAATGTAATTTGTATAAATTATTTAAATCGATTTCGTCGAAATTAGTTTAAAAAAAAACTAAGAAAATTAAATCGTCTGCGAGAGCAGTGTTGACTGAAAATAAATTGTCGTTCAAGGGGTTAAAGTACTATCAAACAATTTGAATTTTCTTCAGATCTTAAAAGGACTGATTTGTTGATGATGCTATGTACATAGTTTTTTTTATATAAACTGTTTATTAAAACTGCATCATATATAAACTGCATTATTAAAATTACATTAATGTTAATACTATTCATATTACTTTATTGCATAATGTTATATTAGTATACATGCGTTATGCATATAATATTGCTGTTACCATTATCAATATTAGTTCATCGAATAAAGATATATGTATCTTTATTGTATCTAATGTCACTTTCATTAATTACTCGAAGATATTACTGTATCTACTGTAACTTTATTTAATAAGGTAATATTGTTAGCAGCAGCAGCGATATTAATTAATTTGGTGATAATACTTTTCTGTATAGTAACATAATATTCAATTATTGACAAATTTTTTTAAGAACATACTATCTTATAATAAAGTCTTTAGTTGTTATAATATACAATGTATACATCACAAATCAATTTCTATTTCACTTCAACTTGTTGTAATTTAAATAGTAAACTATTGTATTATTTCGCATAACAAATAAACCGCAATTAAAGTCGAACTAAAGCAATAAATATATAACTTAGTATCCATCGTTAATTGCATGGTGCTAATCGCGAAAAACAACAGTAAAGATCGTTGCTGTTGAAAGCTACATTTCCATGCATTTCCTACACTAAAAGTAATTACGTTAAACACATATATACATTGTAGAATATCCGGGTAAAACAGGGAAACACAGTTTCTTCGCAACAAGACAAACTGAAGCGAATATTATGCTTGGGACCGGACAAAACTTTTCCACTGTTAAATTATAATGCTTGTTCTTAACGAATGGATGCTTCCTTATGTTCCTTCCGCGTCCTTTCACGAACCTATAATCGCATGTTACAATTACTAATAATAACTACAAATCTCGTTAACCAGCAATTAGCCAATAGAGTCTGCGTGTACGATGCTCGAACGATTCCGGTAATGCTTTAAAAGATGTCTTCCTGTCGCTACGCGATTTCACCAATTCCACATAAGTGCATGGAACCACTGTTGCAGAACGCTTCATTCGAGCGATCCGTCAAACTCTCGGGATGCTAGAATGACCGACATAATCCAGCGTTACACGAATCCATAACAGCTGCGACCAAGCTCTATCTGTCTAAAGATTTCGCGAGCTATCATTCTATTCCCACGTTTGCCGCGATTCTTCTTTCCCTCGGAGGTTAGAAACCTTTCCTTTTTATGCTTTCTGCGTTATTTTCGTATTTAGAATACAGAGCTTTGAGCAGGATGGAAGTTCTTTGCGTCTCTTGCAACAAAAAGATCAAACTTAATTTTCTTCTTTAGTCTAATCTTTCCACACCAGTCAAATTGTCTGGCGTCTCTTCACAATTTTTATTTAAATGCTGTTGAAATTTTAAGTACTCTATCATACGATATGATGGAATGAGATTCGCAATCAAAGCATATGTTATGATAAACGTTTTGGAAAGTCTAGACAAATACTTTCTTGCCACTGTTACGAATAAACTGCGAATTTTTAGGCGAAATAAAATTGTCGGTATTGATTGCGAAGTGCAGGAGCCATCGAGATATTTATTTATTTTCCTAAAAATTTTAATGCATTGAACATAATATATTATTTTTAAATTCTTTGAACGCTTTCACTGTATTTAATTTTATTTACTCATTCTTTTATAGATGTGTAGAATTTGCAGTCTAATTATGAAGTAACACCTGTCAGTCACGTTTCGGACTTGATTGGATTAGTGTTAATAAGTTAATGATATTAGATTTGATCTGCTCGGTTTTGTTATATACAATTTAGTTTCTGTTTTTATTGGACAAAGATATACATTACATGAATTTAATATATTACGGATTAATGTAAAAGTTGCAGTTTGTCAGAACTCAAATCGGATTCCAAAACATTGGAAACGGGGTTTGTAAAATTATTTAAACTGAATCTTTGTGCAAAACAAAAATTTGCAAAATAATCTTACAGACCAACATTTGATTAAAAATGCATTTCTTCTTTTAACAGTTTCACTAAATTGAAAATACTTCAACAAGGTTCTTAAATTTGTCTAATACTGTTCTCTACTTACGTCATACAAAAGTAAGATTATTTAAGAAAAAATATAACTTTTCAGTTATTCCTATTATTTGCAACAACATATCTTATCATCCGGATACACATCCGCAATTAGTACTTATTACTAAACTGTGCATCTTTGTGCGAAATAAAAATTTCGTTTGTGAATAATGGTAGCAAAATAAACATTTCCTTTTTCTGTAACAATTTTAGTAAATTGTAGATCTGTTATCATAGATCCATACAATCCGCAACCTTATTATCACACACAAAGACGTACGAGGTACATCCTCAGAGAGCAAACTTCATCCCTTGTGACTGAACATTTACCAAAACCTCCAGTCTGTTGCGCGCTAATCCTCGAATTGGCCTGCGACCCCATGATTCGATTAACTCTAACGAACGCACTGTGAAGCCCGCTTGAATCATTGAAAAGTTGGATTAGCTTGCCGGTGGAATGGAATTTTCAATAGCGTCGATTAATGATGTAGAAGCCGGAACAGAAGGACGTGTGGGATCGGAGGGAAAGGAGGGGAAGGAAGTCGTAGAAAAGGGAGATAAAGGAAAAATGAGTGCGAACATGGAAGAAAGAACGAAAGGGTAAAATATGAGTAATGAAAGGAAAGTGGAGCTAACAAGAGCTGCGCTGGGTAGAATGTACAGAAATAAATATAAACAATTACAAACACAAATCAGAAATAGGAGGCAAACCCTTTATTTAAAAATAAAAAAGATATAAAATGCAGTGTAAATAAAAATAAAAGCGGTAAAAATAAGCATATAGGTAAAGCTTGAACAAAGCCAATTTAAAGAAAGAATAAAACAAACTAAAGAATAGTGCAAATCGAGAACAGTACTTGAAATATAAATTAAGCGTGAAATATGTAATGTGCAACTAAAAGTCAATGATAAGTACCTGAGTCCACTTATACTAAGATTACCTATAATCAAAAGTTTGTTGCATTTTTATATTTACATACTCCAATATATCACGAAGGACTTTTTCTTTTCAATGTATATTTATTTAAATATATGCAGTAGAAGTCAAAGTTATAATAATGTCCGAATGTTTTGGCGGCTCAATGTATGTAGTCTATACGTAAACTCATGTAGATCAGTGTATAGTTCTATTACGAGTCATTTCATTATATCAGCCCCTAGTTTTTATATGCGTTTTTTGCGTGCGTAATAAAGTGTAGTCAATAACAAAAACTTCTTGAATAAAAAATTTTCGAGTAATTTGAAAATTAGAGATCGATTCGAACATACTCGAGTAACAAGAAAAATTCGAGGGCCCGACTCGGTTCAGCTCTTGAAATCCGAGTACTCGCGCAGCTCTAAGTAACACAACGTTGTCCCGAACGCGAAAAGAAATTGCTGGAAATCGCTGCGGTACGAGGAGAACACACTTGCACGATACGTATTACACGCGAATAAATAAGCGATCGCGCAAACTAACCGATCCGGTCGTGTACACGCACGTTCGCGCGATACGCACGCTAAGCGTGCGAGCGAGCGCGAACGCCTTCTCCGACGCGGAGGGTTGCGATCGGCTCCGCTCCGGACCGCGCCAATCCGCTCCGCGTCGCCAGTCGAAGCTGAAAAAAATCGGCCGAGGAATTTCTATGCCGGCAAGGACGACGATAAATCATAAAATATCTGTAAACGGTTGCCCGTGCAACCGACGGGCCGCCCGATCTCTTTGCTCTTTCATATAATACTGGCGCGCCGGTAGAACATGAGCGGTCGTATGTCGAACCTAACTACGTATTACGTCGAACACATGTACAGGAACGAACAAGAACCGGCGAAGAGGTGCTGCGGGGCGCTACCGGATGCACCGGCGATGCATTCGCTGCGTGTTACTCGATCAAGGGTCAGCCACTGGCCGCATCCGAACAATACGCTCGGTGACGCGCCGTTGATCGAGCCATTTCGCGGGAACACGGAGGTCGATGATATTACCGCAATTACTTTGTTGTGTTGTCGAGCGTAATTGCGTTGCCCGCAAGGCGATTATTGCCGGCGGCTGTCTGTTCCCCGTGGGAGACACGGAGAGTCATCGCTCGCTCGGAGATGCTCGGGTCGAATCGCGGTGACCGTTTTCAACGATATTTACTTCGACTATAATTATATCTCATTCAAGTACATTTGCGATCAATTCCGTCAACGGAAGTTTCATCGAAGATGGTACCATTATTGACACAATTATTTCTTTGTTAGATTGTACATTTTATAATATGAATTAGGTTCACTTCTATTATATTACTGTTTATTCCTTCATTTACATTCCTAGATTTGAGTAACAAAGTTATTAGATTTTTAACAGATTATACACCAGTGCATCACCAGTGTGATTTGATGTTATAGTAGCTACAGTAGGGGCTAAGAGTAGATTCGTGGAACGTGTCATTTTGATATATATTATAATTAAGATCACCAAAAATGTAAGTGAATATTAGGTCGTCATAAACAATTTGCCATACAGCTAGATAGTATCTATTGTTCATATCTATTCGCTGTGAGCCACCGGGACAAACAAGTTTCTGCTTTCACTAAATAGATGAGAGCTCAAAATAAATAAAATAAAAAAGAAAACAAACAAATAAAGAAAGAAGAATAAAATAAATGTCTGATAAAAGAACGGAAATTATTAGTGAGTCGATCGAGAGTGTATGGTTGTTGTTTTTATGAAACCGAATGAAACAGATGCTTTTAGTAGACAAACATACTATCATTGTAATTCACAAGTTAATACTTTTAAGATGGTATAGCTTTTTTAAAACTGGTCTAAATGACTTGAATTTTTTTGTAAATGTTTGAGGAACTAGTTCACTGTACAATGACAGAAATGACGCATGGCCAGGCTACAGCCATTAAAATGTGTAAAAATGACCTGTTTTTGATTAAAATTTGTAATCAAACTGCGATTTATGCGATCTTTAATTGTTTACACCTTATGTCAAGGTCAACCGATTTCGATGAAATGTTCAGGATGCATATGAGTTACCAAGATGTATCAAAAGCGTTTTTCAAATTTTTATTATAGATTCAGAAAAAGAAATGAAGAAAAGACAGTTTATTTACATTTTTTTATTTCAAGTAACAGTCAAATTTAAAAAAGAATAATGCATTCATTGTCCCTATAACATTAACAGAAAAATTCATGTCATTTAGACAGTTTTAAAAAAGTTATACTACTTTAAGATTGTTGACTCAATTTTGCTCCGCGCTATACATGTATACAATATTAATCATAATGTGTACATACATATAATGCACAGCAATTGTATATATAAAGTTAATGATACCGAAATAAACGTTCGAAAGTATTCTCCAATTTTTTATTGTATTCCGGATGACTAACTGTGCAGGTAGCTGTGACGGAAGGCTGATTCGGATAATCGTGATTCAGATAATTAACGCTTTACTCCGCGAGAGAAGAGCGACGAGATGAAAAAGGAAGGACGCATAATATGATATACAGTTAAATGAAAATGTCTGTTTCTCATTCATTTCGTCCGCCATTCGAATCGAAGTTGAACGAAAGAACTGGGAAGGTTTCGACACAACGACGCGACGTAGTGATCGACAGGCGGAAACTGCGAGCCAGGCAGGTGCTTAAATGTAGCCGAGGCAGGTTCAGGAGCTGGAAACTGGTCATTAACAGGTTTCACGAGCAAGGATATGGCTAGACAAGGAACAGTTCTTTTTTATTTCGGCCTTTTTCTCGGGGAAAAAAGAAATTGACTTGTTTCGTTGTGGTAGCTAAAAGTTACTGCTTCTGCCGCCGCCCGCTTCCGACATTCTGGAATAGAAACTTCGTGTTTGCGAGTTAGGAAGAACGAGAAGTCTGGTTGTTGCAATAACTTTATTTTGCCGTAGTAAACACCTGTCCAGTTCCATTATCTTTTAAGGAATGAGATTCATGACAGAAATATTTCCACGAAGCTAAATTATAGATTTCGTTAAAACCGATTCAAGTTACGCATTGCTATTCGGTTTGTATGTTTGCTGTTTAATATTTAAAAACGCGAATTTACATGAACATTAGTACTCTGCTGATTAGATATTTGATAACTTGTTTTGTCTTGGTTTTCGTTCTCATTACAAAAGCATGTGTTTCAAGTGTGTCAATTATTTTAGTCAATGCTAAGGGGTTCTCTCTTGAGTGATTGTTGTCTCTAGTGCTGATTGTTGCATGCTGAAATGTTCAATTGGCATGTAATTGTGTAATTGTATCAGAAAATCCTTTTAACTACAAAAGTAAGAAATTGTTTTCGAAGAAATACAGTGATATGCATAATTATGGACTTAACGTAACTTTTACATTGTTACTGACATTTAAACGAAAACTAACAAGATATCGTATTTGTATATTTCTATTTTCTATTACTTCTAATGTAGAAATACAAAAATATGTTACTTTATTAAATCTTGTTTAAACATCACTGAAAATATAAAACTTACTATGTAAAAATATCTTCGTTATTTTTACCGATATAAAAAAATGTGTCAGGAGAACTTTGTTTAGTTCATAGTTAAGAACATTATGATCTATGTTTTCATAGGGACTAGTATGCAAGAAATTACAATGAGCAATACTTGAAAACAAATATCATTGGAGTATCAACGACGACAAACGATTGAAAACAGACCCATCGAATTGTTTTATGGCTCTTTATGAGGGCGAGTCGTTGGCGTCGGAGGCCCCAGTCGACATGGGCATTTTCAGTTCTAAAGCAGAAACCGGACTGTAAGGTGACCACCTCGTATATTCACTAACATTACTTTTTCTGTATCTCCGTAGTTCTGTCATACATTATTGTAATTTATTTTACTGGATACGCGAATGTTCTAAAGTGTAAATAATTAATGCTCAATAAAGTACATTTAAGTGTTAATTCAGTATACAACAAATAATCTTGAGAAAAACATGAGTTTAGTAGTATTCGTGGCTTTGATACCAAATTGTCCTGATAGATTCGTATATAACAGCAAAAATAACGGAGATATTGCAACGTGCAAACTAAAATAAACACCCAGTATATTCTGTGGTTGCAGGGAAGAACACTACATGTCACGTGTTTTCACTTTCGATATATTGCTCTAATCACTCAAAATTCTAATCACTAATACTTCAAGCTGCACAATTCTTCTGAGTCTATCGAATGTGCTTTCGCGATGCTTTGCTGCTAAATATGTAGCTGCTATACGCAGTCCTACATTCAATGAGTGCATCAACTTAAATAGTTCAAGTAAAATGTGTTAAAATTTTGATATGCGGCGTTATTCCTTACAGTCGCCAAATTATTTGCACTACTGTAAATTTGAATTCTGAAGGAGGTCTTCTATAATCGAAAGTAAGAGCTAAGAAATTTTTTTATTGCATTATCTTGAAGTTTGAATCACTGAAAAGATGTTTGCATAGCCATTTCATGGCATTCGTAGAATTGACTGAGACATAGATACTTGAAGCGGGCGCTTTTGAACTGCTCGAAAGACAATTGCATTTAGGTCCTTTGTATACTCAAAATTTCCTTGAAAAATGATACTGGATGATGTACCCTTGATGTTGCTATGACTCAGATACATGTGAAATTAACCCTTTGGCCGGCGACAGCCAGCGTACGTTTTTCTCGAAACTGTGTTTATCAAAACGTTGTCCGCTGTTTCACAAAAACTCATTACAACTGACAGAAACTGATATTTTGTTTTTTTAGTAATTTCTTCGTTTCTAATAACAAAGAAATGCTAAATCAGACCATTAACCAACTGTCTGTAACACTCGCATTTTTTACCTGTTCATCCGAAATCGCAAGCTTTTAAGGACCGTTAACAACAATTCTTTGAAAAAATCAAGAAAATTCGAGCGAGATGGTTTCCTTCGCGGAGGTAGCGAAGAGTGAGACACGAACGATCTCACAGTGCGCCTGCTTGAAATCGAATACTATATGATAGGCAAGGTTCTTCATAAACAGCGAGAATTAGGCAACCACGGTGACACCGGAAGTATTCGCATTATTTCCTCCGCGTGCTCGCTAAATCATCGGCGACGCTTGATCAGTTTCAACTGGCCCAAGCTTCGCCAGTGGAAAAAGGACAGGCAACGTGTCCCGAACTGGTTCAGCAACAAGCGATCAACACTTGAGCGGATACTGGGCGCAAGAAAACTGTGCCGGCCGCGGCCAAGCGAGCGAGCGAGCGAGCGCAGCGTCCCGCGGTGCGCGGCGCGCGTCAGAACGAGTTTTCAGGCCGATCGCTGGGAAAGATGCGCTACGGACTATCCTAGGACCCCACCGGAGCACGCCAGTCTCTAGGACCTCACCGATGCACACCGAGACGGCTACTCAGAATCGGCGAAGGACAGCGTGTCCGGTAGCCGTTGGAAACGTGACCGGAAAGCCGTGGAGGTTGCACGGGGTCCTGGAGAAAATAAGGAACGAGCCTCGAGAACCGAACAAAACGGCTAATAGCCGGCCCGTGAGAAGCGAGCCATTCGAGATTGAGGCAAGAAATGATTTATAAGACACCAGTGTTCCACTCGATAGCCTGTAAACGATGCTCTGCACGTGGACAGGATCGTTGCACTCCGAGGGATGGGACCGGAGCCTCGCAGGATAATTGCCACGCTATTTACCGAACGCAATAACGATGTTAGTTAATTGTTGCCTTACCCTCCTTGTTATTTTGTCACTAAACAGCAGTTCGTGTCGAAGCTCCGCGGTTAATTGCTGACGCTCGCATTGAGGGAAACTCGAACGCCAGCTGCTTCTCCGGAATTGTATAGAAATAACATTTTCCAGGTTGATTTAGTGCTCCAGGGTGCGAGTTTTGTAGGCTCTAATGTGCTCGGCACAAATTAAAGACTACTTTAAACCTAGAGACTACTGAAAAACATTCTATTTTTTATTACAGACTATAGCATATTATTTAATATACCACTTTGTGATATTTACTTAAGTCAAGCATTGCAAGAATCTTCTGACCCCAATGTGCCTTTAAAAAATGTTATTTAATCTAATCCGAAGCTCCAAATGCAGTTACAATATACATATACCGATGATCATAAAAAACTGTCAATCAGTATGCTGCAACATACTGCCCATAACTAAATATTTCCCAAAACATTAGTTTACATATTTACATGAATTTACAACAAAATGCTGCGTCATTAACCGAGCACTGGATATTACCAACTTATAAAGGGTGTCCCAAAAGTCACGCAAGATTTGAATTTGGTGCCATTTGTGCGGTAAAGTGTTGCCAACCAAAAAAAAAATACAGAATGACAGCTGACAGTTCAGGGTTATTAAAGATGGAGCGCTACACAAAAGAACAACGCATTTTTATTGTTGAGCAATATTTTTCAAATAATGAAAGTTTCGCAGCAACAGTTCGCAACAACATGAGGCTCATTTTCATCTTGATGGCTTTGTTAATCGACAAAATTGTCGCATTTGGGGTTCAGAAAATCCACAAGTGATTGTTGAAAAACAAATGCATCCACAACGTGTAACTGTTTGGTGCGGATTTTGGGTCGGAGGCATCATCGGACCATTCTTCTTCGAAAATGCAGCTGGTCAGGCAATAACGGTTAATGGTGCTCGCTATCGCGACATGATAATCCAGTTTTTTGTGCCAAAATTGCAAGATATGGATGTGGACGGCATGTGGTTTCAACAAGACGGTGCCACATGCCATACAGCCCGAGAAACAATTCAATTACTGCATGAGTCATTTCCTGGTCGTGTAATTTCCCGTTTTGGTGATCAGAATTGGCCGCCCAGATCATGCGATTTAACGCCGTTAGATTTTTTTCTTTGGGGTTTTTTAAAGTCTAAGGTTTATATCAACAAGCCCACGACCACCCACGCCTTGAAGGAAGAAATTGAGCTCTGTATCAACGAAATTCAGCCACATCTATGCAAAACAATCATAGAAAATTTCAACAAAAGAGTGCGTATGTGTCAGCAAAGTCTTGGAGGCCATTTACCCGATATGCTATTCCATACATAACCCTATACTGTATACTATATAAATCAATAAAAAATTTAGAATTTTTAATTATAAATCTGTGTTTTCTATCCAAATTACTTCTTGCGTGACTTTTGGGACACCCTTTATAATGACATGGACTTCATCATATTCACCGACTCTCAAAGTGTAATCAAGTCAACGCAAAAGCCAACTTTCTCAATACTTGAATTATCAAGATTAGTAATGAAAAATTAGATTTACTTGTCAAAGAAGCAATTAGAGAAAATTCGACTCCAAATATCAAGATCAAGGCTTCGCTTACACTAACCAGAAATCTGAAAGTTCAAGCATAAATGTCCACCGAAGTCTTAATTAATGAGTCAGGTCTATTTAAATGTATAAAATACTTTGAATTCTATCAAAAGAATGATAGATGTTGTTTTGACCATTACAATTGAAATGTTTTACTAGGAAGAGTTAATTTTATAGCCAATAGCGCACTTCCGCGAATAAAATTATAAATTTTCAAAAGTTTTGTACTTCACCGGTGTTTTCCATAGGGCACGAGACC
The DNA here is from genome assembly GCF_028453695.1 of Augochlora pura. Taxonomy (NCBI): domain Eukaryota; kingdom Metazoa; phylum Arthropoda; class Insecta; order Hymenoptera; family Halictidae; genus Augochlora; species Augochlora pura. The sequence continues at coordinate 18,479,889 of NC_135781.1, forward strand.
ATAACTTAGACTAGCCCGGGCTTTATCGAAATACATTATTTGAAAAATAATCGTTGAGGTAATATGGTATTTCGGTACCGCAACCGTGGTATATACATATATACCGCAATCAGTGCCCTTCTATCATAACGAAATGCAAGTTCTCGAGGAAACCCCCAAAAAGCAGAAACGCCCACACCCCCAGACGAATCCCGAGTTCGACGATCGAACGATTCGTCGAAACACACTCTTCTTCAAAACGTCCAACGAGACACATCGGTCTCCATACTTCGGCACACCGCTAACATACGAACGAACGTCTCCCAAGGAGACTACGGGAAAACACACACAACAATATCTTAAATATATCTAGGTAGTTCCTCGTTAATTCGTCAAACTACCGTGCCTTGTCGAGTGCCGTACATTCTTCTACAGAAAACTTCGCGCCTTACAACCGCGAAGCCGAGTCACTTTCGGACGACACCGCGCGCACCTCAACAGTGCTTATCTTCAGACAACTTGCAAAACATTTATTTTGACGTTTCAGGTTAATGGTACTGCCAATAATCGTCATGAATATTGTTACTGATTATCTCAGAGACTTTATATAATTCAGACGTATGCGTTATCTTATTGGAAACTAAAATTACTTGATAAAATGTTGATATATTAGTAGGTGATCTGAAAGTTAAACGAGTCTATAGGAGGTTAAATTCATTTCCAAGTTAATCGAGATATGCATTTTTCGGAAGTCGAGTGTTTATACACATGTGTAACTGTCAGCCGGATGTCGAAGGATAAAAATAGAGATGAGTACTTATGCAGATAACCTCGACAGATGTTTTAAAAAGCAGACGCGTGTAACTACCATAATACTTGTACTCTGTTAGTTTAACTGTTCCAGCTCGAGGTTAGATTAGGTCAACTTGAACTTTCTGACGAAAACATAACTGGCTATACTTAAGGTCATTTACAATTTTGTTTATCTATTTTTACTAACACACTTTTTAAGGTACTTCTTCTAGAAACGCTAGTTCTTCGATATACTGTAATATTTATTTATTTAATATTTAAACACACTCCTTGCATTTTAGCTAAAGGATCTATAACAATACTGTACAATTTAAAACTATTGTAACTTATTGCATCCACTGACTCCTTCATTCTTTCTCAGCCTTCTTCTTCCCTTTCTCCCACCTCCAATCGCGAGATTCTTTCAAATTCTTTGGTGTGCCATACCAATTTGCTTTTTACTTCCCCTAGCAGAAGCTCTTGCCAATTCCCCCTGTTTTCCTTTATTAAACCTCTCGCTTTCCTGAACACTTCTGTGTACCCTACTTCTTCAAAACCCTTACATTCCCAAATATGGGAAATGGATTCCTCCTCTGTTTTGGTTTAAATCCTCATTTGGTGGCTTTAATTCCTTTGCTCTTCTCTCTGCCTACGCTCCCACACCTTAGTCTTGCCCAAGTTTCATTTTTCCACCCTGGTATCCCACTATCTTCCCAGTACTCCTCTTGGCCTAATCCAAACTTCCACTCTTTGTACTCCCTACAAAACCTAGACTTCTCTATTTTCCCCAATCTCTCTGCCATCCTTGCTCCTTCAGCATTCTTCCACCCTTCAGTATATTCTTTCTTACTTTATCTTCGTTTCCTCCATTCCATATTAGTTCTAGCGTTTCCCCGTCTCCCACTTCTTTGAATGCTTCCTCCACCTCTTTCATCCAATTCGTAGGGTTGCCATTCTTCCATCCCCTCAGCTCCTCCTTTAAACAAATCTTTGGTAACCTTTCTTGATTCATCTTCCATACTCTCATCATGTAATCTGCCGCCCTTCTTCTCGACTCAACCTGTAGGTTTACCCTTCCTGCCTCTGACTTCCATATGTAGTTCGGCGTGTTCAACCTTAAGCCCAACGCTCCTTTCACAATCCTTCCCCCCACTTTCTCAATTTCCGCCCTTTTCCACCACCCCCAAAATTTCAACCCCGTACATTAGGACAGATTTTCCCAAGGTATCCAACAGGAATAATCTTCTTCTCAGACTATTTATTCTCGCCCGCTTCATTACCCCCCATGCTGCATTGATTGCAATTTTAGCTTTCCCCACTATCCTTCCCGCTTGTTTCGCGACCTTATTCTTGGATGAAAGCGAAAATCCTAAGTATTTGTATTCCTCCACAATATCCAGTACCTTCCCTCCCAACTCCCATTTTTCTCCCCCCCCCCCCCCCCCCATATACTTTAATAAAACCTTTGAAAATTTAAATTAGTAGTAATCCACATTTAAATAGACCTGATCCCCAATGGTCCGGTTTGAAGCATACAATGACATTTTTTTAAACGAAAAATTCAATATCTTTATATTTATTATTCATTTTATATTACTTTAAAAAGGTCTATGCACTTCAGATACGAAAAAATTGATGATATTGAATACAAATTTTAATTACTACGAACATTTAAAGTTGAGTGTTTTGAAAGTACAATATTTCAAATAATAGAACTCCACATATTCTTTGAAATGTCCTACTCATTGTGTTCCACAATTTTGCTCAGTCTTTTCATATTATAAAGATCATACTTCCCTAAGAAGAAATTATACATTTTTTACTCATTACTAACAATGATATATAAAAAGAGTAATATTGTTCGATACGTGACAAATTTAAGAAATTCCCTATATTTGACAGATGATAACTTTTGATTTTCAACAGTCTTCGATCTCTAATGGAAACGAATGTTTATTATACAGCTTTCTTTAAGTAACCGTGGAACGATTGTGTTCGTATAAAAATCAATTTGGAAATTATAATTGTTTACTGCGAGTATTTCATCAAACTTTATACGTATGAAATATAAATATCAAATATATATTTAGAAAGTAAAAACTAATTTTTATAATTTCATTTAAACAATTTGTTTTCAAATCGAAAATAGCAATGACAATTTATTGAAATCTAAACTGCTTTAAATCAGCTACAAGATGATATCTTGTTAAAAAATACTATTGTATTATACATCGTGTAGAAGATAATCAGTATTTTAATTATTAAAGTAATTTGTATTATATTTTTGAAGTAATATGTTGTTTGTTTACTTTATTCTCTGTTTTCTTTGTATAATGTGACCATATTGTGTCCATTTTTATTAATATTCTGTTATTATTACTATCTCTATTATCGTGCTGAATTTTTGTAGAAAAATCAAGAGGCCATCTGGTCCGTTTCTGCCAAATAATAAATAATACGAAACTAATATATTTCCGATCCTCGTCGAAGAAAGTCGATCGTCCGAGGTCCGAAGTCACGCGAGCGTTAAAGTGTACCAAAAAAGTGTCTGAATGGCCGATAATCGAATGCAACCGATGATGCGCCGGCTCCTGGCCGAAAAGGGGGTCCCTCATAACAGATCGGAGGACTCGTTTTCTCCCTCGTTCGTAATCCTTTTTTTTCCCGGTCGTCGTCTTCGTCAATTTATCGGGCGCTCCTGTAAACGACCTTGCCAGAGTGGAAGGACGATCGAAACGACTCCCGGAATGCATCCGCTCGTGACCTTCTTCTCGGATGCACCGGTACCGAGGCGCTGATGCATACATGCACCTGCAACGGGTTTCGGCGTAACCGGTCGTAGACTTTAGGACTTTCACCTGATATCGGCGTACAACGATCCACGGCAGGAGCAAAACGACGGCCTCTTAACGGAACGATAATGTCGGATCACCGTGGCCGCCGTGCCGTTCGGTGCATCCTTGGATTCCTGGAACCTCGACCGTCGACGGAATTAGCATTGCGAAATACCTATGCATTGCTGGGGGATCACGCTTAGATCCTGTTGAAGGAAAAGTAATAGTAATACTCGTTTTACGCAACGGATACAAACACAGAAATAATGATCGAAGAACGTTTTCATACCACTGCATTAGAATGACGGTGGTGTAAAGTTATAATATAAAGACATAAAGTTATAAAGAAAAAATGTTGATATACGTCTTCATATGTAATATATATATTCTGAAAAAATGAGTTATTATTTATACAGAACACACAATAATCTTTGGTTTAACCTTTAATATATTCGCTCTTTTCTGCAGTCAAAGTAGTTCTACTTCGCTCTTGTCGATCGCCCCGGTTGCTCCTATATTCCTTTGTTTATTTAAAAAATGTTACATCGACTAAGATATTGATTAATACTGACAGCCTGACTGACAGCCGTCTATAACGTTTAAGCTGTTTTTTTCTTTTTTTTTACTAGGTTAATTTCTAATCTACAACGTAGGAAAAGTAAAACAGATTATATAAATGTCTAATTATTTTTATTTCACCGACAAGGCCGTCTCTACAATCCTGATCATACAAACTCCAGGTTGCGTTACCGAACATGTATTGGCGTTTACCAGAAAATTATTATGCACGATAACGGAATACATAACGCCCAATACATTACATTTATTAAGCGAAAAGATCACTACCTTCGACACTAATATGAATTTGATTCATTTTATTTATCTTTCTTCTTCTTTCCATGGCCACTTTAAGGACTTATACTTTTTAATTTCCAAACATTATTTTTGATTAAGCAACACATTTGGCGGTCACATTAAGGTTTTGCTCTTTGACATAATTAGGAACAAATATTTAACATATACGTTGTTAGACAAATTTGTGTTGTATTTATCATCAACATCTGACAAAACAGCTACACTATTTCCTGGAAAAGATTTTCCTTGGTCACTCATTCTTGAGGTCTCGTGTATCCCACTTCTGATTTAAAATAATAAATAAACTATTTATTATTTACACTATGTATACAATAATCTTTGGCTTAACTTACTTACTTTGACGCACTTAATAAAGTGTGAATAGAAGCAAGCAAGCGTCTTCAACACTACGACATTGTACCAAACTCGTATAAGTATCATATACCCTTTTTCCTCATAGATATATTTAAACGGCATATTTTCAAATAAGTATTTGGTAATTTATAAATATGTTGGTATAGTTATAAATTTTCATGATTTAATACTTCAAAAAACTATCTAGTTCCATAGTACTTTCTTCGATAACATAAGACGTTCATTTTCTATATAAATAACTGGAAATTAAGTTATTGATTTACGTTGTTTCCTTTAAATAGACTACACTTTTGGAATGTATTATTTAATGAATTTCGTAGAAGTGTTAATATTATTATAATAAATTATTTGAATAGATTATAACGAGCCACTTGTGAAATATATTTAGTTTCGAAATTTGCGTGTCTTATTTTTAGTATATTATGTTCTATACTTACAACCGAGTGTAAATAGTGACTAGTGTTTTCTTATGACTTAAACATTAAACGAAATAGTATTTACCTATGCAAATATTTCGATGTTTACTGCTTATACAAAATTTTTTCAAAATTTTCCCAGCCACGTAAAGTTATAAACTAAATTATAATTAAAATTAACCAATTAGCTGTATAGATCTCTTTGACAAGTATGCAAGTTACTGCATACGTTTGATTTTCTTCATATTTTGTTTAACACTCTTAACTATTGTTTAACCGATCTTTTATATACGTCTATTTTTACCAAATCATTTTTATAATGTTTATAGAGGAAGTCTGACTGAACTTAGGAAATAATTGATACTTAAGGTAGTCCTATTGAAATCTGGGTGTGCCCAATTGAAATCTTAAAGGGCGTGTCCTAACCCCTTCGGTAAAATATAATGCTAAATATCACATTTTTATAAAATATATAATTTAATAAGGAATATCAAAACAGAAATTGTCTTCATCAATTGCGATACATATAAACTAAATAACAAATTCTCCCTTCGATAACGTTAATGAGTTTAAAACAAACTTCTACATCTAGTCAAAATTGCAACTATCCCATTTCGCCATAAATGCATAAAATCCTCAGTCCAGTTATGACGAATATACAGATCAAATACAGCTAATAAACAAATGAATATTCTGAAATTTTGTAGACGGAAGCTAGAATACTGAATTGTTCACTGAACTGTCCCAGAGAATGCAGTTTTATGATTCGACTTTAAAACGATGATATCTTCTTATTTACGTTTCGCGTCTGCCACTTGTCTTGACAATAAACCATGTATCGTATCGGGACCAAGGGAACTTTCTCTAGCCTCCTTTCTAAATTTCAATTTCGCAATAATGTCTCATTGCTGTTGCTTTTACAGGTAGCTTCACTGCCTATGAATCGATACCTTATATGCGCAACCGACTGTCGGATTTTCTCCTAATACGGATCCCTACAGTTAGAATCGTCCCGTGAACGCGCACTCCCACCGTCGATACGTCCAAAGAGACAAGGAAAGATCTGGTTTCTCCTTGTTCGCGAAAGAAAAGGAAAAATTCCAGGAAGGAAAGTGAACAGCCCGTTTTGCGAACATCGAATATTGAATTCTCACGTAACATTTTCCACCGCGACACTCCCCTGACACTGTCCGAGAACGTATGGATCGACGAGGATATTTTTACTCGTCAGTCGAAACAGTTCACCGTTCGAAACACTTCAGACTAGGAATAGATACGGCTCTTGTTTCCTCTCCTTTAGAATTTACCTGATGAATTGAAAGTATTATCCAGCTTCTATTGTCAGAATACGGATCTAATATATCATGATACGTGTCGCGATACTGCGGATCGCGCGAAGCACTCTAATCCAGTAATAAGAGACAGTTGAGCCGCGATCTTGATAATAAAAGCGGTCTTACTCGTGTCTTTCCACCTGACAAATGGAAACCTACCTGCGGTATCATTAATATGTATTAATTACATTCGAAATACCATCGGTGTCTTTTGCATACAATATATCTTACTTATAACGATCGATTCTTTGCAAACGAATGCGTTACGCTCTGTTATGTGCAATTTTATGCGCTTTCGATAGACATGTCACGCACCAAGAATGTATTTCATGCAAATGCGACAGACGCGGTTGAGTAAAAGATAATAACTGAACTGCTAAACGCACTTATTGCAAAATTGTGTAAAATAGTGAAAGGTTTGAAAGATTAAGATAGTGTCAATGTATTGTTCGTAATATATTGCAATCACTAAAAAAAGGATTTTCTATTTAGTTTCATTTATTTTGCATAGAGTTTGTATAATAATAAAAGATACGGTTGATCAGATCAGTTTCTTATTTTTGTTAGCTTCATCGATTACTTCATTTCCGATAAAATGTTCTTCACACGAATGTAACAGTAATTAATTATTGTTTAAAGTAAAACCAATCAATACAAATTGTTTAAAGCACAATCTAAATATACGTTTTATATAAAAATCAATTATAATTGTTACTGTTAACACTTTACATGCTGCATGCTATCAATAGGACTTTCAATTGTTTACTAATTTAGAGGGAATCTTGAAAATCTGTCTGCGCGTTAACTCCGGGGAAAATCACTAGATTGTATTACAGAAGATGACTTGTTTGTATATGTTAGAAGTTACCATTGAACAATTTATTGAGAACTTCATAGCTATAAATTGTAGACTCTTAAAAATGAATTATAAAATATGATATTAAGAAATGAAAACAACGTCAAAAATATATATGTATATATGTATAATATACTACCACATCTGTAACATATGTGCTGTAACGATTAACAAACATCAATTATAAAAAAATTCTACGAAGACAGTAGATGCAAACATTAACAAGTTAACATGTGTTCTTACGCCCAGGTGTTGTAAAATTGCCGGTTGACAAAATATGCTCGAATAAAGAAGTTCAAAATAAAAATGTCGGTGAAAAACATTTTTCACGGTATCGGGAATTATTAAAGAAAAAATCAGAATTCAGTCATTTTGACTAGTTCTAGTGTTAAATATATTATGTCAGGATCTCGATCTCGATCGGTGCAACTAGTAATAAAGAGGTCAGAGTTTTATTCGCAACGCGTTATTTCGCCGCGATCGTTCAAAGTTTGCGAAGCTATTCGAGATAGCACAATACAAGTTTGTTATGAATCCGCAGTTGTTTATCTCTCGTCCAAAGATTTAGACATCCTGGAATCCGAGTTTATAGTCCTGATCGAAGGAATTCGCATGAAACTTCCCGGCGATTATTTTGCTTTCCAAATATAATGAAGCACGCAAGCTTTTCGAATTTCCGAGTTTCGCATCGGCGCACCAGTCCCACGATCTACCATCCCGTTTATTTTCAAAACACTCGTAACTGTCCGTGTTACTGTTTGGTGAGACAGCAACGGTGTTCCGAAGAATTCGAAAACTCTGGAATTTCTACGTGTCTGGGCGCAGAGGCTGCGGATTCACAGCTGTCACGGTCAGCGTTTTGCGGTAGGTCAGCGTTGCCCTCTTAACAACTTGCTCAACCATACCACCCAGAGAATCATTTGACGCTTCAGCTGTCTTATCTTCGTCTTCCGCCGGCCATAAAAGCGTAATGTTTAGAGTTCCTTGTGCAGAATTCTTCAAGGTCTTAATAATATTTCATCCGGAAAAGAATTTCTACGAAAGATCTCCATTGAACACTCGGTTCCGCAAAAATGTTTTTCCAATACATTTCATCGGAAGTATTACGAAAGAGTCGAATAACGGAAAGCGGCTGGAATTGCTAAGAGGGACATGAAAGTAAATTATTATAAATTATAAATTGTGAATTATAAATTGTGAAATATAAATCGTGAATTATAAATTGCGAAATATAAATCGTGAAACATAAATTGTAAATTATAAATTGTGAGATATAAATTGCGAAATATAAATAGTGAATTATAAATTATAAATGATAACTGCCCCTCTAATACTTCTAAATAAGATAACACTAAATTATTTTAGTGTTATCAAGAACTAAGTTTATAGTATAGTAAGTTGTTGAATTCGTCTCAACATCAGCTATAATATTAACAAGTCAAAGATAATATTACTGTTAGAAATTTGAAATTATATTAATTATTTACAATAAACACTTAGTTTTCGAAATGTTGTAGAAAAGTAAATACTGACAAACTTCTGAATCATTTTGTTGTCAGGTTCATTGGATATATCTGAAAGCACTTGAACATTACGTTCTTCAGAATTGTCATACAAGACAACCGATAACCAATCATTTGTAACAATTTTTTTTAAAACTCTTGTTAGTTTTGCATTTCTTATACATTGATAACAAGATACGCATGTCGAAAATAAATAACTGCAATATAATTGTTCTCACGAATGGAAATACAGTACCAATCTGCATTCTGATGTTCTATAATGAATAATTGAAATAATTAGTGTCGTTTTTAATTTCTTAGTTTTGTCATAAAAAAGCTGTACGTAGTAAAAGTATTGTTTAAAGGAGCAAATGTTTTTTTACCGGAAAAGAAGATTCTTTAAAATATAATAGGTGAAGAATTAATTTTCTGCCATAAAATGCGGCGTACTAGAGGCCACTGTACACGTGTTCGACTCCTGGCTATAGCGTGAAAGGTTGATCGAAGATTTTCGTTTCTCCCGCGATTCGGCCGACAAAGGTAACGGGAATGATAAACAGAGGATCGACTCCAGCGATTGTCCCACGATAGACGTTTAATTTCGGCCCGGAAATTCCGCATGGTTGGTCTCGACCATATTCAAAAGGCCCACCGGTTTCAGCAGCTGATGGGTCACGGTACGGAAATAGTCGGACCATGGTTATTTCGGGTCCCTTTATTCCACGGTGGCGCTGCTACCACCGAGATCGTTACCGAGCTTCGGTTAGCCGAAGATTTGTTGTTTCTCGCCTACACGCGAGTTTTCACGGAAGGCCGCTTTGAAAGGCTTCAATCGCCGTATAAAACGCGGAGCCGCGTCTTCAAAGCTCGACCCATTTTCCCGTGGAATTTCCAGCCAGCGAGAAACTTAACTCCTCTGCCGCGAAAACGCATCTGCTCATCCGATTAATTGAAACCCTCCCGGATCGTCTACACCTGCACGTCCGTGTTCGCGATTTACTAGGATCCGCTCGTTTGCGGAATGTAGTCTTCCTCGAACGAATTAACTCGCCCGCCCTCGGCGTCGTTCATCTCGACAAAGACTCTTATATAGTTACTATTTATTTGCAGTGAGTAACGTTGACACTCGAACA